>NW_022881437.1:0-144228 GCF_004382145.1 Drosophila mauritiana
TTACCAGCACCACTGAAGCAGAAACAGGATTACTATAGAAAGCGCAGGAACAGTAAGCACAATTATTACAAATAAGAAATAACACGCGAGTTTTCTGCTTCGTTTTCGCGTGGGAGAGGAGAAACCAGTTTCCCGATGTTGGAATATACTATTCAACCTACAAAAATAACGTTAAACAACACTACTTTATATTTGACATGAATGGCCACACCTTTTATTTGTTCTCTTTTTCTTGTACGTTTTTTGCTGTGAGTAGGTCGTGGTGCTGGTGTTGCAGTTGAAAATAACTTAAAATATAAAACATAAAACTCAACACAAACTTGACTATTTATTTATTTATTAAGAAAGGAAATATAAATTATAAACTACAACAGGTTATGGGCCCAGTCCATGCCTAATAAACAATTAAATTGTGAATTAAAGATTGTGAAAATAAATTGTGAAATAGCATTTTTTTTTTCACATTCTTGTGAAATTAATTCCTTCTCAGAATTTGAGTGAAAAATGGACAAGGCTAAACGTAATATTAAGCCGTTTGATGGCGAGAAGTACGCGATTTGGAAATTTAGAATTAGGGCTCTTTTAGCCGAGCAAGATGTGCTTAAAGTAGTTGATGGTTTAATGCCTAACGAGGTAGATGACTCCTGGAAAAAGGCAGAGCGTTGTGCAAAAAGTACAATAATAGAGTACCTAAGCGACTCGTTTTTAAATTTCGCAACAAGCGACATTACGGCGCGTCAGATTCTTGAGAATTTGGACGCCGTTTATGAACGAAAAAGTTTGGCGTCGCAACTGGCGCTGCGAAAACGTTTGCTTTCTCTGAAGCTATCGAGTGAGATGTCACTATTAAGCCATTTTCATATTTTTGACGAACTTATAAGTGAATTGTTGGCAGCTGGTGCAAAAATAGAAGAGATGGAAAATTTCTCATCTACTGATCACATTGCCTTCGTGTTACGATGGAATTATTACAGCGATAGAGACATTATCTAAAGAAAATTTGACATTGGCGTTTGTGAAAAATAGATTGCTGGATCAAGAAATTAAAATTAAAAATGACCACAACGATACAAGCAAGAAAGTTATGAACGCGATCGTGCACAACAAAAATAACACTTATAAAAATAATTTGTTTAAAAATCGGGTAACTAAACCAAAGAAAATATTCAAGGGAAATTCAAAGTATAAAGTCAAGTGTCACCACTGGCAGAGAAGGCCACATTAAAAAAGACTGCTTCCATTATAAAAGAATATTAAATAATAAAAATAAAGAAAATGAAAAACAAGTTCAAACTGCAACATCACACGGCATTGCGTTTATGGTAAAAGAAGTGAATAATACTTCAGTGATGGATAACTGCGGGTTTGTCCTTGATTCTGGTGCTAGTGACCATCTTATAAATGATGAGTCGCTGTATACCGACAGTGTGGAGGTTGTGCCTCCACTTAAGATTGCAGTGGCCAAGCAAGGCGAATTTATTTATGCCACTAAGCGTGGTATTGTCCGACTACGGAATGACCATGAGATTACACTGGAGGATGTACTCTTTTGTAAGGAGCTGCTGGTAATTTGATGTCCGTAAAGCGTCTCAAGAGGCAGGAATGTCGATCGAATTTGACAAAAGCGGGTGTAACATTTCGAAAATGGGTTAATGGTTGTCAAAAATTCAGGTATGTTAAACATGTACCTGTGATCAATTTTCAAGCATATTTATAATGCTAAGCATAAAAATAATTTTCGTTTATGGCATGAGAGGTTTGGCATATAGCGATGGCAAATTATTAGAATAAACGAAGAGATATGTTTAGTGATCAAAGTCTTCTAAACAACTTAGAGTTATCATGTGAAATTTGTGACCCTGTTTAAATGGTAAACAGGCAAGACTTCCTTTTAAACAATTGAAAGATAAGACCCATATTAAAGACCACTTTTTGTAGTACACTCAGATGTCTGTGGGCCTATTACTCCGTTACTTTAGATGATAAAATTATTTGTGATCTTTGTTGATCAGTTTAACATTATTGTGTAACTTATTTAATTAATTAAATCTGATGTGTTTAGCATGTTTCAAGATTTTGTAGCCAAGAGTGAAGCTCATTTTAATTTAAAGGTTGTGTATTTATACATTGACAATGGTAGAGTACTTGTCAAATGAGATGAGACAATTTTGTGTTAAGAAGGAATTTCTTATCACTTAACAGTGCCACATACACCTCAGTTAAATGGTGTTCTGAGAGATGATAAGAACCATTACGGAAAAGCTCGAACCATGGTTAGTGGTGCAAAACTAGATAAAAGCTTTTGGGGCGAAGCAGTATTAACTGCTACTTATTTAATCAACAGAATTCCTAGCAGAGCACTTGTTGATAGTTCAAAGACCCATATGAGATGTGGCACAATAAGAAGCCATATTTAAAACATTTGAGAGTGTTTGGTGCAACTGTTTATGTGCATATGTGCATATTAAAAACAAAAAGGAAAGTTTGATGATAAATCATTTAAAAGTATTTTTTGGGCTATGAACCCAATGGTTTTAAGTTGTGGGATGCTGTAAATGAAAAATTTATTGTCGCAAGAGATGTTGTTGTCGATGAAACCAATATGGTTAATTCTAGAGCTGTTAAATTTGAAACAGTGTTCCTGAAAGATAGTAAGGAAAGTGAAAATAAAAATTTTCCGAATGACAGTAGGAAAATAATACAAACAGAATTCCCGAATGAGAGTAAGGAATGCGACAACATACAATTCCTGAAAGATAGTAAGGAAAGTGAAAATAAAAATTTTCCAAATGACAGTAGGAAAATAATACAAACAGAATTCCCGAATGAGAGTAAGGAATGCGACAACATACAATTCCTGAAAGATAGTAAGGAAAGTAATAAATATTTTCTGAATGAGAGTAAGAAAAGAAAGCGAGATGATCACCTGAATGAAAGTAAGGGATATGAGAGTAGGGAAAGTCGCCCAGAAGCACGGAAGCCAATGCTTATAATGTAAAAATTGGCAGGTATTACCTGAGAAGTTAAGCCCGGCCACTCACCAAAAAACATTGCAAACCCAACTGATAAGATAATCTAAATTATAGGAAGATCTAGAGCTAAATGGCCATAAAATTAAATACTTGGACAATTACAAAAAGGCCTGAAAACAAAAATATTGTAGACAGCAGATGGGTATTTTCTGTTAAATATAATGAACTTGGAAATCCAATTAGATACAAAGCTAGATTGGTTGCACGAGGATTCACTCAAAAATACTAAATAGACTATGAAGAGACATTTGCTCCTGTAGCTAGAATTTCAAGTTTCCGATTTATATTGTCATTAGCAATACAGTATAACTTGAAAGTCCATCAAATGGATGTAAAAACAGCTTTCCTAAATGGCACGTTAAAAGAGGAAATTTATATGAGACTTCCTCAAGGTATATCGTGTAATAGTGACAATGTGTGTAAATTGAATAAGGCAATTTACGGACTCAAGCAAGCGGCTAGATGCTGGTTTGAAGTATTTGAGCAAGCATTGAAAGAGTGTGAGTTTGTAAACTCTTCAGTTGATCGCTGTATATATATTTTAGACAAAGGTAACATCAATGAAAACATATATGTATTATTATATGTAGATGATGTGGTTATAGCTACAGGAGATATGACAAGAATGAATAACTTCAAAAGGTATTTTAATGGAAAAGTTTAGGATGACTGACCTAAATGAAATAAAACATTTTTATTGGAATTAGGATAGAAATGCATGAAGATAAAATCTATTTAAGCCAATCTGCATATGTTAAAAAAATTTTAAGTAAATTTAACATGGAAAATTGTAATGCAGTTAGTACTCCTTTACCTAGTAAAATAAATTATGAATTACTTAATTCAGATGAAGACTGCAATACCCCATGCCGTAACCTCATAGGATGTTTAATGTACATAATGCTTTGTACACGCCCAGATTTAACTACTGCAGTAAATATCTTGAGCAGATATAGTAGCAAAAAATAACTCCGAGTTATGGCAGAACTTAAAAAGAGTTCTTAGATATTTGAAGGGCACTATCGATATGAAATTGATTTTTAAAAAGAACTTGGCATTTGAAAATAAAATTATTGGTTATGTGGATTCTGATTGGGGTGGTAGTGAAATTGATAGAAAAAGTACAACAGGGTATTTATTCAAAATGTTTGATTTTAATCTCATTTGTTGGAATACAAGAGACAGAACTCAGTAGCAGCCTCATCAACTGAAGCTGAGTATATGGCCCTATTTGAAGCCGTGAGAGAAGCTCTATGGCTTAAATTTTTATTAACTAGTATTAACATTAAACTAGAAAACCCCATTAAAATTTACGAAGACAATCAAGGCTGTATTAGCATAGCAAACAACCCCTCATGTCATAAACGAGCTAAACATATTGATATTAAATATCATTTTGCCAGAGAGCAAGTTCAGAATAATGTGATTTGTCTTGAGTATATTCCTACAGAGAATCAACTGGCTGACATATTTACAAAACCGTTGCCTGCTGCGAGATTTGTGGAGTTACGAGACAAATTGGGTTTGCTGCAAGACGACCAATCGAATGCTGAATGAAATTTTTATATATATTTTTCAAATTTAAATTCCTGTAAACATATTTTGTTACAATGATCTGATCGGGTTTTTCTGGGTTTTCCCCGTATCCTCGCAGCAAATGCTGGATCAGTTAACACTTCCCAGAATGCACCCCACCCACATTTGATAGTTACTAATGAATATTATTGTTATGTTTTTAATTATAGACGTTATTTTTGAGGGGGCGTGTTGGAATATACTATTCAACCTACAAAAATTAACGTTAAACAACACTACTTTATATTTGACATGAATGGCCACACCTTTTATTTGTTCTCTTTTTCTGTACGTTTTTTGCTGTGAGTAGGTCGTGGTGCTGGTGTTGCAGTTGAAAATAACTTAAATATAAAACATAAATCAAACCAAACTTGACTATTTATTTATTTATTAAGAAAGGAAATATAAATTATAAACTACAACAGGTTATGGGCCAGTCAATGCCTAATAAACAATTAAATTGTGAATTAAAGATTGTGAAAATAAATTGTGAAATAGCATTTTTTTTTCACATTCTTGTGAATTAATTCCTTTTCAGAATTTGAGTGGAAAAATGGACAAGGTAAACGTAATATTAAGCCGTTTGATGGCGAGAAGTACGCGATTTGAATTTAGAATTAGGGCTCTTTTAGCCGAGCAAGATGTGCTTAAAGTAGTTGATGGTTTAATGCTAACGAGGTAGATGACTCCTGGAAAAAGGCAGAGCGTTGTGCAAAAAGTACAATAATAGAGTACCTAAGCGGACTCGTTTTTAAATTTCGCAACAAGCGACATTACGGGCGCGTCAGATTCTTGAGATTTGGACCCGTTTATGAACGAAAAAGTTTGGCGTCGCAACTGGCGCTGCGGAAACGTTTGCTTTCTTGAAGCTATCGAGTGAGATGTCACTATTAAGCCATTTTCATATTTTTGACGAACTTATAAGTGAATTGTTGGCAGCTGGTGCAAAATAGAAGAGATGGATAAAAATTTCTCATCTACTGATCACATTGCCTTCGTGTTACGATGGAATATTACAGCGATAGAGACATTATCTAAAGAAAATTTGACATGGCGTTTGTGAAAAAATAGATTGCTGGATCAAGAAATTAAAATTAAAAATGACCACAACGATACAAGCAAGAAAGTTATGAACGCGATCGTGCACAACAAAAATAACACTTATAAAAATAATTTGTTTAAAAATCGGTAACTAAACCAAAGAAAATATTCAAGGGAAATTCAAAGTATAAAGTCAAGTGTCACCACTGTGGCAGAGAAGGCACATTAAAAAGACTGCTTCCATTATAAAAGAATATTAATTATTAATTATATAAGAATATTAAATAATAAAAATAAAGAAAATGAAAAAACAAGTTCAAACTGCGAACATCACACGGCATTGGCGTTTATGGTAAAAGAAGTGAATAAACTTCAGTGATGGATAACTGCGGGTTTGTCCTTATATATCTTATAAATGATGAGTCGCTGTATACCGACAGTGTGGAGGTTGTGCCTCCACTTAAGATTGGCAGTGGCCAAGCAAGGCGAATTTATTTATGCCACTAAGCGTGGTATTGTCCGACTACGGAATGACCATGAGATTACACTGGAGGATGTACTCTTTTGTAAGGAAGCTGCTGGTAATTTGATGTCCGTAAAGCGTCTCCAAGAGGCAGGAATGTCGATCGAATTTGACAAAAGCGGTGTAACCATTTCGAAAAATGTGTGATTGGTTGTCAAAAATTCAGGTATGTTAAACAATGTACCTGTGATCAATTTTCAAGCATATTCTATAAATGCTAAGCATAAAAATAATTTTCGTTTATGGCATGAGAGGTTTGGGCCATATAAGCGATGGCAAATTATTAGAAATAAAACGAAAGAATATGTTTAGTGATCAAAGTCTTCTAAACAACTTAGAGTTATCATGTGAAATTTGTGAACCCTGTTTAAATGGTAAACAGGCAAGACTTCCTTTAAACAATTGGAAAGATAAGACCCATATTAAAAGACCACTTTTTGTAGTACACTCAGATGTCTGTGGGCCTATTACTCAGTTACTTTAGATGATAAAAATTATTTTGTGATCTTTGTTGATCAGTTTACACATTATTGTGTAACTTATTTAATTAAATATAAATCTGATGTGTTTAGCATGTTCAAGATTTTGTAGCCAAGAGTGAAGCTCATTTTAATTTAAAGGTTGTGTATTTATACATTGACAATGGTAGAGAATACTTGTCAAATGAGATGAGACAATTTTGTGTTAAGAAGGAATTTCTTATCACTTAACAGTGCCACATACACCTCAGTTAAATGGTGTTTCTGAGAGAATGATAAGAACCATTACGGAAAAAGCTCGAACCATGGTTAGTGGTGCAAAACTAGATAAAAGCTTTTGGGGCGAAGCAGTATTAACTGCTACTTATTTAATCAACAGAATTCCTAGCAGAGCACTTGTTGATAGTTCAAAGACCCTATATGAGATGTGGCACAATAAGAAGCCATATTTAAAACATTTGAGAGTGTTTGGTGCAACTGTTTATGTGCATATTGTGCATATTAAAAACAAACAAGGAAAGTTTGATGATAAATCATTTAAAAGTATTTTTGTGGGCTATGAACCCAATGGTTTTAAGTTGTGGGATGCTGTAAATGAAAAATTTATTGTCGCAAGAGATGTTGTTGTCGATGAAACCAATATGGTTAATTCTAGAGCTGTTAAATTTGAAACAGTGTTCCTGAAAGATAGTAAGGAAAGTGAAAATAAAAATTTTCCGAATGACAGTAGGAAAATAATACAAACAGAATTCCCGAATGAGAGTAAGGAATGCGACAACATACAATTCCTGAAAGATAGTAAGGAAAGTGAAAATAAAAATTTTCCAAATGACAGTAGGAAAATAATACAAACAGAATTCCCGAATGAGAGTAAGGAATGCGACAACATACAATTCCTGAAAGATAGTAAGGAAAGTAATAAATATTTTCTGAATGAGAGTAAGAAAAGAAAGCGAGATGATCACCTGAATGAAAGTAAGGGATCAGGCAACCCGAATGAGAGTAGGGAAAGTGAAACAGCAGAGCACTTAAAAGAAATTGGAATTGATAATCCATCTAAAAATGATGGCATAGAAATTATTAATAGAAGAAGTGAGAGATTAAAGACTAAGCCTCAGATATCCTATAATGAAGAGGATAATAGTCTAAATAAAGTTGTTCTAAATGCTCATACTATATTTAACGATGTCCCAAATTCATTTGATGAAATTCAATATAGGGATGATAAATCTTCTTGGGAAGAAGCCATCAATACAGAGTTAAATGCTCATAAAATTAATAATACTTGGACAATTACAAAAAGGCCTGAAAACAAAAATATTGTAGACAGCAGATGGGTATTTTCTGTTAAATATAATGAACTTGGAAATCCAATTAGATACAAAGCTAGATTGGTTGCACGAGGATTCACTCAAAAATACTAAATAGACTATGAAGAGACATTTGCTCCTGTAGCTAGAATTTCAAGTTTCCGATTTATATTGTCATTAGCAATACAGTATAACTTGAAAGTCCATCAAATGGATGTAAAAACAGCTTTCCTAAATGGCACGTTAAAAGAGGAAATTTATATGAGACTTCCTCAAGGTATATCGTGTAATAGTGACAATGTGTGTAAATTGAATAAGGCAATTTACGGACTCAAGCAAGCGGCTAGATGCTGGTTTGAAGTATTTGAGCAAGCATTGAAAGAGTGTGAGTTTGTAAACTCTTCAGTTGATCGCTGTATATATATTTTAGACAAAGGTAACATCAATGAAAACATATATGTATTATTATATGTAGATGATGTGGTTATAGCTACAGGAGATATGACAAGAATGAATAACTTCAAAAGGTATTTAATGGAAAAGTTTAGGATGACTGACCTAAATGAAATAAAACATTTTATTGGAATTAGGATAGAAATGCATGAAGATAAAATCTATTTAAGCCAATCTGCATATGTTAAAAAAATTTTAAGTAAATTTAACATGGAAAATTGTAATGCAGTTAGTACTCCTTTACCTAGTAAAATAAATTATGAATTACTTAATTCAGATGAAGACTGCAATACCCCATGCCGTAACCTCATAGGATGTTTAATGTACATAATGCTTTGTACACGCCCAGATTTAACTACTGCAGTAAATATCTTGAGCAGATATAGTAGCAAAAAATAACTCCGAGTTATGGCAGAACTTAAAAAGAGTTCTTAGATATTTGAAGGGCACTATCGATATGAAATTGATTTTTAAAAAGAACTTGGCATTTGAAAATAAAATTATTGGTTATGTGGATTCTGATTGGGGTGGTAGTGAAATTGATAGAAAAAGTACAACAGGGTATTCATTCAAAATGTTTGATTTTAATCTCATTTGTTGGAATACAAAGAGACAGAACTCAGTAGCAGCCTCATCAACTGAAGCTGAGTATATGGCCCTATTTGAAGCCGTGAGAGAAGCTCTATGGCTTAAATTTTTATTAACTAGTATTAACATTAAACTAGAAAACCCCATTAAAATTTACGAAGACAATCATGGCTGTATTAGCATAGCAAACAACCCCTCATGTCATAAACGAGCTAAACATATTGATATTAAATATCATTTTGCCAGAGAGCAAGTTCAGAATAATGTGATTTGTCTTGAGTATATTCCTACAGAGAATCAACTGGCTGACATATTTACAAAACCGTTGCCTGCTGCGAGATTTGTGGAGTTACGAGACAAATTGGGTTTGCTGCAAGACGACCAATCGAATGCTGAATGAAATTTTTATATATATTTTTCAAATTTAAATTCCTGTAAACATATTTTGTTACAATGATTTGATCGGGTTTTTCTGGGTTTTCCCCGTATCCTCGCAGCAAATGCTGGATCAGTTAACACTTCCCAGAATGCACCCCACCCACATTTGATAGTTACTAATGAATATTATTGTTATGTTTTTAATTATAGACGTTATTTTTGAGGGGGCGTGTTGGAATATACTATTCAACCTACAAAAATAACGTTAAACAACACTACTTTATATTTGACATGAATGGCCACACCTTTTATTTGTTCTCTTTTTCTTGTACGTTTTTTGCTGTGAGTATGTCGTGGTGCTGGTGTTGCAGTTGAAAATAACTTAAAATATAAAACATAAAACTCAAACACAAACTTGACTATTTATTTATTTATTAAGAAAGGAAATATAAATTATAAACTACAACACCCGAAATGCCATTGACACTGACAAACGCGAGTAACTGGCGGGAAAAATACTAGAATCCCAAAAATACTATCTTGAACAATTCTAGTATTTTTGCCCGATAGTCAGCTGGCGGAGAAAAAAGATACTAGCCGATAAGCCCGCCAAAAAGGCTGGCGGGAAAATTGCTAGCATATCGATCATCCGCCGTGCCTTTTAGCTATCGAAGAAGCCCTCGTACGTGCCTAGCCCAGAGCTGCAAGTCAGTTGAGATTATAAAACCGACAGAGGCGCTCGCGCAACTGTAGCACAAAGTGAAGCCAGCAGCAACAACAACAACTTATGGACGGCCAGAACGTGAACCAAAGCAATGGATGGGCATCGGTGTTATCCATCTCATCGGACGATGGTAACTGCTCATCCTCGCCGCCATCAATAATAGTCTCATCGCTGAATACCACGTCATCGCTTAACAATACTATTCACCAACCAGCCCAAGTCCGAGAGTCGTTTTCGAGTAGTTATCACACATCTCCACCACTCCCACTCCATGCTCGTGGATAGTCCAGGAGCTGCTGAAGCTCGGATTCCATGCGCGCTTCGTTAGAAATATGACGAATCCGGCTACAGGTGGCCCCATGCGAATTTTTGAAGTGGAGATCGTCATGGCCAAGGACGGCAGTCATGACAAAATTATCTCACTCAAACAAAAGGTGGGCAATGGGTGGATATTGAAAGGACGCCAGGGCTTCATGCCAGGGCTTCAGGCATGCCAAAAATTTATGCATGAGGCCGCCAAGATGCATGAAATGCACTGGCGATTATCTGTCATCCTGCTGCACCAAGCTAAATCCACCCCTGCCACTTGCGTCAACTGCTCTGGAGAGCATATTAGTGCGTACAAGGCGGTTTCTGGCGACAAGCAACATTGACATAAACAACATACGGACAATTAAAGACGCAACAAATAACATTTATAGGCGACAAGGCCCCCTCCACGCAATAATACCCCTCTGCCGTACAACTCAGCAATCCTGAGCAGGTCAATCGGTGAAGCTCGCCAGGAGGCTGCCAGAAAGGCGATGCTAAATCCTTTTCGGCAAAACTTGAACGACAGAAGGCCACGTTTCTCCTCCCATGACACGGCCATTCAGAAGCGACTAGCTTTAAGCCAAGAATCATTGACGAAAACACACCATCGCCAGGCAATTCCAACCCATATTTACAAAAAAGCTTCGCGGACGACCCCACCACAAACCTAGCTAAGATAGTCGACAAGATATGAGAGTGACGGGCAAAATTGCTCTCTGTCCGCTCGCTTACGCTGAGAGCGTAAGAAATCTAAAAATAGAATTTGCTTGCTCGTGTGAGTAAAAAAATAGACGAGAACGTGGGTATGTGTGCGTACTTGTGCTGAAAGACGATTTTCGGATCGAAATCAATTCTGATCGAAGAAACGAATGTACATATATGCAGTTTTGGCAATATAATGAAAACAATTAAAATTAATCACGCCCAGACTATTATAATTTAAAAGTTTTTTAAATTCGTATGTTAAGATCGCCGCTCGAATTAGCTGCCCTTTACATATTTATATTTATGACGATAATTAATTGTGTAATATATATGTACATATAACATTCATTATAAAACCATAATGAGAAAGCACTACTTTTATTTGTGCACTTAATGCTGTTGATCATAAATTTTATTAAATTTAAATTTAAAATTAAAATTAATTTAATTTAATTTAAATTAAATTAAATTTTTTTATACACATTTGTTTTTTATTATTTTTAAACATATTTCAAATGCGTATTTTACAAATATTAAAAAAAGATAAGATGGTTTTCTTAGTATTATCCTTTATAGTATCCTTTAGTTTTCCAAGTATTAAAAATTTAAGTAATAAAAATTTAGAAAATAAAAATAAATAAAAATATGAAAACAGTTTGTTGCAAGAGTCATATCTTGAGGCACGAAGTGCGGACACAAGCACTCAACAATCATTGCCTTATTCATTTTTCACACGTCGCAAGCTGAATACTCTAATGACAAATATTCTAATATAAATTCATTTTTGAAATTTTTTCGTGATATTATGATTTGGCTATTACTATTTATTACTATATTATAACTATTTTATTTAAATAAGAATAACGTTAACGTTGATTGACAATGATTTTTGAATGATATAATGAAAATCATTTTCTGTAAAATAATAATCGGTATTTTGATCAGAACTTTTTGAAATGATCCCAATTCAGAATGTTATGTATAATTGATGAAAGATTTAATATTTTGTCATTACTAGACAAAGAAAAATTTAAAAAAATATTAATAAATAAATTGTATTTTATTTAATATAACTGAGTTATAAGTTTATTAATGAATTTAATGTTAAACATTTTCCTTTGGATACTATTTATAAAATAATATAAAAACGCTGTGCTTGCCACTTTGACGAGTTTGAGATTTTTGTAAAGGCCATTCAGTCCTCGGCCGATTAATGGTTGCGGCCCAACTGATACATAGATGTCATTATGGCATAGTAGGCCTTGTCATTTCGCACTTTATTTTTGATTATTTTTCATACGAGTGAACTGGCAACATGTCGAGCCCGTGAGTAACTAGGTTTTTCCTATGGAAAAAATATCAAATCACAGTAAAATCTTGTAGCCAGAACAACAACAACAGCAGCTGGATCAGTTTGTTCCTCGGGATAAAGGGCAACGAGTGCCTCTGCGAGAGGCGTGGATGATATGCGCCAAAAGTATGAGAGAGGGGACTTCGAAGTGTGTCCAAAGCTCTCCTGTAGGCAGAAAACCCTTCCTGTGGGCCCCAGCGACGTGTGTGGCAAGTCCAACGTGAAAATCTTCTGCCCTCGCTGTAACGACTTTTACGAGCTGCGATCCGATACACAGCTGGACGGAGCAATGTTCGGGACCAGCTTCTCGCACAACTCCTTGGCGCAGCGGCCGAACTTGAGACCCCAGCCGCCCCTAGACGTCCACCGGTAAGTAATTCTCCGAATTTAGTCCTGGTTCTTTTCTACACAAAGCGCTTGCATTTGCAGTCATTTGGCTTCCGGTTTTTACGAGACAGCCTTGATGAAGCTCGAATCGCACGAGTCCTCGCCCAAGAATATCGGATCCTCGGTCAACAAGTCCCAAAAAATAATCTGAATGTTTAACTCCACACGAGGAGAGCAGAAATGGTTGTCCTATATATCAGTCAGCTTGTACTCACTCACTCACTCACACAGACAAACCTAAGCCTTTTCTATTGACGACGCGGACTGCGGCGCATGTTTTTCCTTCCCTTCACAAAAGGTTATGCGTGCACCAAAGTTGACGGGCCAGGCTGGCCAATGCTTGCTGCATACCGGCATCTCCGCAGCAACGACGTTACCAGCACCACTGAAAGCAGAAACAGGATTACTATAGGCAATGCGAAGGAACAGTAAGCACAATTATTACAATAAGAAATAACACGAGAGTTTTCTGCTTCGTTTCCGCTTGGAAGAGGAGAGACCAGTTTCCCAAAATGCCATTGACACAGACAAACGCGAGTAACTGGCGGGAAAAATACTAGAATCCCAAAAATACTAACTTGAACAATTCTAGTATTTTTGCCCGATAGTCAGCTGGCGGAGAAAAAAGATACTAGCCGATAAGCCCGCCAAAAAGGCTGGCGGGAAAATTGCTAGCATATCGATCATCCGCCGTGCCTTTGAGCTATCGAAGAAGCCCGCCTACGTGCCTAGCCCAAAGCTGCAAGTCAGTTGAGATTATAAAACCGACAGAGGCGCTCGCGCAACAGTAGCACAAAGTGAAGCCAGCAGCAATAACAACAACTTATGAACGGCCAGAACGTGAACCAAAGCGAAGGATGGGCATCGGTGTTATCCATCTCATCGGACGATGGTAACTGCTCACCCTCGCCGCCATCAATAATAGTCTCATCGCTGGATACCACGTCATCGCTTAACAATACTATTCACCAACCAGCCCAAGTCCGAGAGTCGTTTTCGAGTAGTTATCACACATCTCCACCACTCCCACTCCATGCTCGTGGATAGTCCAGGAGCTGCTGAAGCTCGGATTCCATGCGCGCCATGTTTCCATGCGAATGTTTGAAGTGGAGATCGTCATGGCCAAGGACGGCAGTCATGACAAAATTATCTCACTCAAACAAAATGTGGGCAATGGGTGGATATTGAAAGGACACGGGAGCCGGTCCAGTGCTACAGATGCCAGGGCTTCAGGCATGCCAAATAAAAATAATAATATTAAAAAATATTAAATATTAAAAAAAGATCAGATGGTGCCTTTAGTTTTCCAAAGTATTATTTAGGTAATAAAAATTTAGAAAATAAAAATAAATAAAAATATGAAAAGTTTGTTGCAAGAGTCATATCTTGAGGCACGAAGTTCGGAAACAAGCACTCAACAATCATTGCCTTGTTAATTTTTCACACGCAAGCTGAATACTCTAAAGACAAATATTCTAATATAAATTCATTTTTGAAATTTTTTCGTGATATTATGATTCGGCTATTACTATTTAATACACAAGTTTAATACTAATAACGTTAAGGCAATGCAAAACTAGAATTTTTCACATGGTGCCAATTGATCAAAAATAATATAGATTTAAAGTCTACGAACTTCTAAGGTGAAGGGAATTTTTTGTCAAATTTACAATGCATGAGCATACGTGTGCACACATACAGTTGTCTGCTATCACTGTATGCGTAGAAAAGAGCTGTTCGCTGTAGCGCTCTTCGCTCGAAAATATTATACATTGAATTTTTGAAAAAAAAAGAATAATTTGATTGAAAATGATTTTTGAATGATGTAATGAAAATCAT
Source organism: Drosophila mauritiana (assembly GCF_004382145.1). Classification (NCBI taxonomy): domain Eukaryota; kingdom Metazoa; phylum Arthropoda; class Insecta; order Diptera; family Drosophilidae; genus Drosophila; species Drosophila mauritiana. Next base: position 14,698 of record NW_022881437.1, read on the forward strand.
TTTCTGTAAACAAATAATCGGTATTTTGATCAGAATTTTTTGAAATGATCCCAATTCAGAATGTTATGTATAGTTGATGAAAGATCTAATACGTTGTCATTACTAGACTAAGAAAAATTTGAAAAAATATTAATAAATAAATTGTATTTTATTTAATATAACTGAGTTATAAGTTTATTAATGAATTTAATGTTAAACATTTTCCTTTGGATACTATTTATAAAATAATACAAAAACGCTGTGCTTCGAAGTGTGTCCAAAGCTCTCCTGTAGGCAGAAAACCCTTCCTGTCTGGGCCTCAGCGACGTGTGTGGCAAGTCCAACGTGAAAATCTTCTGCCCTCGCTGTAACGACTTTTACGAGCTGCGATCCGATACACAGCTGGACGGAGCAATGTTCGGGACCAGCTTCTCGCACAACTTCTTCGCGCAGCGGCCGAACCCAGCCGCCCATGGACGTCCACCGGTAAGTAATTCTCCGAATTTAGTCCTGGTTCTTTTCTACACAAAGCGCTTGCATTTGCAGTCTATTTGGCTTCTGGTTTTTACGAGACGGCCTTGTTGAAGCTCGAATCGCCCGAGTCCTCGCCCAAGAATATCGGATCCCCGGTCAACAAGTCCCAATGAATAATCTGAATGTTTAACTCCACACGAGGGAGAGCAGAAATGGTTGTCCTATATATCAGTCAGCTTGTACTCACGCCAACACACAGACAAACCTAAGCCTTTTCTATTGACGACGCGGACTGCGGCGCATGTTTTTCCTTCCCTTCACAAAAGGTTATGCGTGCACCAAAGTTGACGGGCCAGGCTGGCTAATGCTTGCTGCATACCGGCATCTCCGCAGCAACGACGTTACCAGCACCACTGAAAGCAGAAAAAGGATTACTATAGGCAATGCGAAGGAACAGTAAGCACAATTATTACAATAAGAAATAACACACGAGTTTTCTGCTTCGTTTCCGCTTGGAAGAGGAGAGACCAGTTTCCCGAAATGCCATTGACACTGACAAACGCGAGTAACTGGCGGGAAAAATACTAGAATCCCAAAAATACTAACTTGAACAATTCTAGTATTTTTGCCCGATAGTCAGCTGGCGGAGAAAAAAGATACTAGCCGATAAGCCCGCCAAAAAGGCTGGCGGGAAAATTGCTAGCATATCGATCATCCGCCGTGCCTTTGAGCTATCGAAGAAGCCCGCCTACGTGCCTAGCCCAAAGCTGCAAGTCAGTTGAGATTATAAAACCGACAGAGGCGCTCGCGTAACAGTAGCAAAAAGTGCAGCCAGCAGCAAAAACAACTTATGGACGGCCAGAACGTGAACCAAAGCGGAGGATGGGCATCGGTGTTATCCATCTCATCGGGCGATGGTAACTGCTCACACTCGCCGCCATCAATAATAGTCTCATCGCTGGATACCACGTCATCGCTTAAATATACTATTCACCATCCAGCCCAAGTCCGAGAGGCGTTTTCGAGTAGTTATCACACATCTCCACCACTCCCACTCCATGCTCGTGGATAGTCCAGGAGCTGCTGACGCTCGGATTCCATCCGCGCTTCGTCAGAAATATGACGAATCCGGCTACAGGTGGCCCCATGCGAATGTTTGAAGTGGAGATCGTCATGACCAAGGACGGCAGTCATGACAAAATTATCTCACGCAAACAAAAGGTGGGCAATGGGTGGATATTGAAAGGACACGGGAACCGGTCCAGGCATGCCAAAAATTTATGCATGAGGCCTCCAAGATGCATTAAATGCACTGGCGATCATCTGTCCTCCTGCTGCACCAAGCTAAATCCACCCCTGCCACTTGCGTCAACTGCTCTGAGCATATTAGTGCGTGCAAGGCGGTTTCTGGCGGCAAGCAACATTGACATAAACAACATACGGACAATTAAAGACGCAACAAATAACATTTATAGACGACAAGGCCCCCCTCCTCGTCTGCCGTACAGCTCAGCAGTCCTGAGCAGGTCAATCGGTGAAGCTCGCCAGGAGGCCGTCAGAAAGGCGATGCTCAATCCTTTTCGGCAAAACTTGAACGACAGAAGACTACGTTTCTCCTCCCATGACATGGCCATTAGCCAAGAATCTTGGCTTTAAGCCAAGAATCATTGACGAAAACACACCATCGCCAGGCAGTTCCAACACATATTTACAGAAAAGCTTCGCGGACGACCCCACCACAAACATAGCTAAGATAGTCGACAAGCTAAGAGAGTGACGGCCAAAATTGCTCTCTGTCCGCTCGCTTACGCTGAGAGCGTAAGAAATCTAAAAATAGAATTTGCTTGCTCGTGTGAGTAAAAACAATAGACGAGATCGTGTGTATGTGTGCGTACTTGTGCTGGAAGACGATTTTCGGTTCGAAATCAATTCTGATCGAAGAAACGAATGTACATATATGAAGTTTTGGCAATATAATGAAAACAATTAAAATTAATAATTCACGCCCTGACTATTATAATTTTAAAGTTTTTTAAATTCGTATGTTAAGATCGCCGCTCGAATTAGCTGCCCTTTACATATTTATATTTATGACGATAATTAATTGTGTAATATATATGTACGTATGTACATTTTTAAAAATATTTCAAATGCGTATTTTACAAATATTAAAAAAAAATCAGATGGTGCCTTTAGTTTTCCAAAGTATTAAAAATTTAAGTAATCAAAATTTAGAAAATAAAAATAAATAAAAATATGAAAACAGTTTGTTGCAAGAGTCATATCTTGAGGCACGAAGTGCGGACACAAGCACTCAACAATCATTGCCTTGTTAATTTTTCACACGCAAGCTGAATACTCTAAAGACAAATATTCTAATATAAATTCATTTTTGAAATTTTTTCGTGATATTATGATTCGGCTATTACTATTTAATACACAAGTTTAATACTAATAACGTTAAGGCAATGCAAAACTAGAATTTTTCACATGGTGCCAATTGATCAAAAATAATATAGATTTAAAGTCTACGAACTTCTAAGGTGAAGGGAATTTTTTGTCAAATTTACAATGCATGAGCATACGTGTGCACACATACAGTTGTCTACTATAACTCTATGCGTAGAAAAGAGCTGTTCGCTGTAGCGCTCTTCGCTCGAAAATATTTACAATCGTATACAGTGAATTTTTGAAAAAAATGAATAATTTGATTGAAAATGATTTTTGAATATATATAATGAAAATCATTTTCTGTAAACAAATAATCGGTATTTTGATCAGAATTTTTTGAAATGATCCCAATTCAGAATGATATGTATAGTTGATGAAAGATCTAATACTTTGTCATTACTAGACTAAGAAAAATTTGAAAAAATATTAATAAATAAATTGTATTTTATTTAATATAACTGAGTTATAAGTTTATTAATGAATTTAATGTTAAACATTTTCCTTTGGATACTATTTATAAAATAATATAAAAACGATGTGCTTGCCGCTTTGACGAGTTTGAGATTTTTGTAAAGGCCATTCAGTCCTCGACCGATTAATGGTTGCGGCCCAACTGATACATAGATGTCATTATGGCATAGTAGGCCTTGTCATTTCGCACTGTACTTTTTATTATTTTTCATACGAGTGAACTGGCAACATGTCGAGCCAGTGAGTAACTAGGTTCTTCCTTTGGAAAAAATAGCAAATCACAGTGTAGCCAGAACAACAACAACAGCATCTGGATCAGTTTGTTCCTCGGGATCAAGGGCAAAGAGTGCCTCTGCCGCGTGCCCATCGACTACATTCAGGAGACGTTCAACCAGATGGGCCTGGAGTACTTCACCGAGACACTGCAAGTGATCCTGAATCCGGTGTTTGACAGTTCCTTGGACTGGGTCTTCGGCGATGAGGAGAAGTGGTACGGCATGATCCCCGCCCGATACATCATGTCGGAGAGAGGCGTGGATGATATGCGCCAAAAGTATGAGAGAGGGGACTTTGAAGTGTGTCCAAAGCTCTCCTGTAGGCAGAAAACCCTTCCTGTGGGCCCCAGCGACGTGTGTGGCAAGTCCAACGTGAAAATCTTCTGCTCTCGCTGTAACGACTTTTACGAGCTGCGATCCGATACACAGCTGGACGGAGCAATGACCAGCTTCTCGCACAACTTCTTCGCGCAGCGGCCGAACTTGAGACCCCAGCCGCCCCTGGACGTCCCCCGGTAAGTAATTCTCCGAATTTAGTCCTTGTTCTTTTCTACACAAGGCGCTTGCATTTGCAGTCTATTTGGCTTCCGGTTTTTACGAGACGGCCTTGATGAAGCTCGAATCGCCCGAGTCCTCGCCCAAGAATATCGGATCCTCGGTCAACAAGTCCCAATGAATGATCTGAATGTTTAACTCCACACGAGGGAGAGCAGAAATGTTTGTCCTATATATCAGTAAGCTTGTACTCACGCTAACAGACAAACCTAAGCCTTTTCTATTGACGACTCGGACTGCGGCGCATGTTTTTCCTTCCCTTCACAAAATGTTATGCGTGCACCAAAGTTGACGGGCCAGGCTGGCCAATGCTTGCTGCATACCGGCATCTCCGCAGCAACGACGTTACCAGCACCACTGAAAGCAGAAACAGGATTACTATAGGAAATGCGCAGGAACAGTAAGCACAATTATTACAATAAGAAATAACACGCGAGTTTTCTGCTTCGTTTTCGCGTGGGAGAGGAGAAACCAGTTTCCCGATTTTGGAATATACTATTCAACCTACAAAAATAACGTTAAACAACACTACTTTATATTTGACATGAATGGCCACATCTTTTATTTGTTCTCTTTTTCTTGTACGTTTTTTGCTGTGAGTAGGTCGTGGTGCTGGTGTTGCAGTTGAAAATAACTTAAAATATAAAACATAAAACTCAAACACAAACTTGACTATTTATTTATTTATTAAGAAAGGAAATATAAATTATAAACTACAACAGGTTATGGGCCCAGTCCATGCCTAATAAACAATTAAATTGTGAATTAAAGATTGTGAAAATAAATTTTGAAATAGCATTTTTTTTTTTCACATTCTTGTGAAATTAATTCCTTCTCAGAATTTGAGTGAAAAATGGACAAGGCTAAAGCCGTTTGATAAAATTAGGGCTCTTTTAGCCGAGCAAGATGTGCTTAAAGTAGTTGATGGTTTAATGCCTAACGAGGTAGATGACTCCTGGAAAAAGGCAGAGCGTTGTGCAAAAAGTACAATAATAGAGTACCTAAGCGACTCGTTTTTAAATTTCGCAACAAGCGACATTACGGCGCGTCAGATTCTTGAGAATTTGGACGCCGTTTATGAACGAAAAAGTTTGGCGTCGCAACTGGCGCTGCGAAAACGTTTGCTTTCTCTGAAGCTATCGAGTGAGATGTCACTATTAAGCCATTTTCATATTTTTGACGAACTTATAAGTGAATTGTTGGCAGCTGGTGCAAAAATAGAAGAGATGGATAAAATTTCTCATCTACTGATCACATTGCCTTCGTGTTACGATGGAATTATTACAGCGATAGAGACATTATCTAAAGAAAATTTGACATTGGCGTTTGTGAAAAATAGATTGCTGGATCAAGAAATTAAAATTAAAAATGACCACAACGATACAAGCAAGAAAGTTATGAACGCGATCGTGCACAACAAAAATAACACTTATAAAAATAATTTGTTTAAAAATCGGGTAACTAAACCAAAGAAAATATTCAAGGGAAATTCAAAGTATAAAGTCAAGTGTCACCACTGTGGCAGAGAAGGCCACATTAAAAAAGACTGCTTCCATTATAAAAGAATATTAATTATTAATTATATTAAGAATATTAAATAATAAAAATAAAGAAAATGAAAAACAAGTTCAAACTGCAACATCACACGGCATTGCGTTTATGGTAAAAGAAGTGAATAATACTTCAGTGATGGATAACTGCGGGTTTGTCCTTGATTCTGGTGCTAGTGACCATCTTATAAATGATGAGTCGCTGTATACCGACAGTGTGGAGGTTGTGCCTCCACTTAAGATTGCAGTGGCCAAGCAAGGCGAATTTATTTATGCCACTAAGCGTGGTATTGTCCGACTACGGAATGACCATGAGATTACACTGGAGGATGTACTCTTTTGTAAGGAAGCTGCTGGTAATTTGATGTCCGTAAAGCGTATCCAAGAGGCAGGAATGTCGATCGAATTTGACAAAAGCGGTGTAACCATTTCGAAAAATGGGTGATTGGTTGTCAAAAATTCAGGTATGTTAAACAATGTACCTGTGATCAATTTTCAAGCATATTCTATAAATGCTAAGCATAAAAATAATTTTCGTTTATGGCATGAGAGGTTTGGCCATATAAGCGATGGCAAATTATTAGAAATAAAACGAAAGAATATGTTTAGTGATCAAAGTCTTCTAAACAACTTAGAGTTATCATGTGAAATTTGTGAACCCTGTTTAAATGGTAAACAGGCAAGACTTCCTTTTAAACAATTGAAAGATAAGACCCATATTAAAAGACCACTTTTTGTAGTACACTCAGATGTCTGTGGGCCTATTACTCCAGTTACTTTAGATGATAAAAATTATTTTGTGATCTTTGTTGATCAGTTTACACATTATTGTGTAACTTATTTAATTAAATATAAATCTGATGTGTTTAGCATGTTTCAAGATTTTGTAGCCAAGAGTGAAGCTCATTTTAATTTAAAGGTTGTGTATTTATACATTGACAATGGTAGAGAATACTTGTCAAATGAGATGAGACAATTTTGTGTTAAGAAAGGAATTTCTTATCACTTAACAGTGCCACATACACCTCAGTTAAATGGTGTTTCTGAGAGAATGATAAGAACCAATACGGAAAAAGCTCGAACCATGGTTAGTGGTGCAAAACTAGATAAAAGCTTTTGGGGCGAAGCAGTATTAACTGCTACTTATTTAATCAACAGAATTCCTAGCAGAGCACTTGTTGATAGTTCAAAGACCCTATATGAGATGTGGCACAATAAGAAGCCATATTTAAAACATTTGAGAGTGTTTGGTGCAACTGTTTATGTGCATATTGTGCATATTAAAAACAAACAAGGAAAGTTTGATGATAAATCATTTAAAAGTATTTTTGTGGGCTATGAACCCAATGGTTTTAAGTTGTGGGATGCTGTAAATGAAAAATTTATTGTCGCAAGAGATGTTGTTGTCGATGAAACCAATATGGTTAATTCTAGAGCTGTTAAATTTGAAACAGTGTTCCTGAAGCCATTTTCATATTTTTGACGAACTTATAAGTGAATTGTTGGCAGCTGGTGCAAAAATAGAAGAGATGGATAAAATTTCTCATCTACTGATCACATTGCCTTCGTGTTACGATGGAATTATTACAGCGATAGAGACATTATCTAAAGAAAATTTGACATTGGCGTTTGTGAAAAATAGATTGCTGGATCAAGAAATTAAAATTAAAAATGACCACAACGATACAAGCAAGAAAGTTATGAACGCGATCGTGCACAACAAAAATAACACTTATAAAAATAATTTGTTTAAAAATCGGGTAACTAAACCAAAGAAAATATTCAAGGGAAATTCAAAGTATAAAGTCAAGTGTCACCACTGTGGCAGAGAAGGCCACATTAAAAAAGACTGCTTCCATTATAAAAGAATATTAATTATTAATTATATTAAGAATATTAAATAATAAAAATAAAGAAAATGAAAAACAAGTTCAAACTGCAACATCACACGGCATTGCGTTTATGGTAAAAGAAGTGAATAATACTTCAGTGATGGATAACTGCGGGTTTGTCCTTGATTCTGGTGCTAGTGACCATCTTATAAATGATGAGTCGCTGTATACCGACAGTGTGGAGGTTGTGCCTCCACTTAAGATTGCAGTGGCCAAGCAAGGCGAATTTATTTATGCCACTAAGCGTGGTATTGTCCGACTACGGAATGACCATGAGATTACACTGGAGGATGTACTCTTTTGTAAGGAAGCTGCTGGTAATTTGATGTCCGTAAAGCGTCTCCAAGAGGCAGGAATGTCGATCGAATTTGACAAAAGCGGTGTAACCATTTCGAAAAATGGGTGATTGGTTGTCAAAAATTCAGGTATGTTAAACAATGTACCTGTGATCAATTTTCAAGCATATTCTATAAATGCTAAGCATAAAAATAATTTTCGTTTATGGCATGAGAGGTTTGGCCATATAAGCGATGGCAAATTATTAGAAATAAAACGAAAGAATATGTTTAGTGATCAAAGTCTTCTAAACAACTTAGAGTTATCATGTGAAATTTGTGAACCCTGTTTAAATGGTAAACAGGCAAGACTTCCTTTTAAACAATTGAAAGATAAGACCCATATTAAAAGACCACTTTTTGTAGTACACTCAGATGTCTGTGGGCCTATTACTCCAGTTACTTTAGATGATAAAAATTATTTTGTGATCTTTGTTGATCAGTTTACACATTATTGTGTAACTTATTTAATTAAATATAAATCTGATGTGTTTAGCATGTTTCAAGATTTTGTAGCCAAGAGTGAAGCTCATTTTAATTTAAAGGTTGTGTATTTATACATTGACAATGGTAGAGAATACTTGTCAAATGAGATGAGACAATTTTGTGTTAAGAAAGGAATTTCTTATCACTTAACAGTGCCACATACACCTCAGTTAAATGGTGTTTCTGAGAGAATGATAAGAACCAATACGGAAAAAGCTCGAACCATGGTTAGTGGTGCAAAACTAGATAAAAGCTTTTGGGGCGAAGCAGTATTAACTGCTACTTATTTAATCAACAGAATTCCTAGCAGAGCACTTGTTGATAGTTCAAAGACCCTATATGAGATGTGGCACAATAAGAAGCCATATTTAAAACATTTGAGAGTGTTTGGTGCAACTGTTTATGTGCATATTGTGCATATTAAAAACAAACAAGGAAAGTTTGATGATAAATCATTTAAAAGTATTTTTGTGGGCTATGAACCCAATGGTTTTAAGTTGTGGGATGCTGTAAATGAAAAATTTATTGTCGCAAGAGATGTTGTTGTCGATGAAACCAATATGGTTAATTCTAGAGCTGTTAAATTTGAAACAGTGTTCCTGAAAGATAGTAAGGAAAGTGAAAATAAAAATTTTCCGAATGACAGTAGGAAAATAATACAAACAGAATTCCCGAATGAGAGTAAGGAATGCGACAACATACAATTCCTGAAAGATAGTAAGGAAAGTGAAAATAAAAATTTTCCGAATGACAGTAGGAAAATAATACAAACAGAATTCCCGAATGAGAGTAAGGAATGCGACAACATACAATTCCTGAAAGATAGTAAGGAAAGTAATAAATATTTTCTGAATGAGAGTAAGAAAAGAAAGCGAGATGATCACCTGAATGAAAGTAAGGGATCAGGCAACCCGAATGAGAGTAGGGAAAGTGAAACAGCAGAGCACTTAAAAGAAATTGGAATTGATAATCCAACTAAAAATGATGGCATAGAAATTATTAATAGAAGAAGTGAGAGATTAAAGACTAAGCCTCAGATATCCTATAATGAAGAGGATAATAGTCTAAATAAAGTTGTTCTAAATGCTCATACTATATTTAACGATGTCCCAAATTCATTTGATGAAATTCAATATAGGGATGATAAATCTTCTTGGGAAGAAGCCATCAATACAGAGTTAAATGCTCATAAAATTAATAATACTTGGACAATTACAAAAAGGCCTGAAAACAAAAATATTGTAGACAGCAGATGGGTATTTTCTGTTAAATATAATGAACTTGGAAATCCAATTAGATACAAAGCTAGATTGGTTGCACGAGGATTCACTCAAAAATACTAAATAGACTATGAAGAGACATTTGCTCCTGTAGCTAGAATTTCAAGTTTCCGATTTATATTGTCATTAGCAATACAGTATAACTTGAAAGTCCATCAAATGGATGTAAAAACAGCTTTCCTAAATGGCACGTTAAAAGAGGAAATTTATATGAGACTTCCTCAAGGTATATCGTGTAATAGTGACAATGTGTGTAAATTGAATAAGGCAATTTACGGACTCAAGCAAGCGGCTAGATGCTGGTTTGAAGTATTTGAGCAAGCATTGAAAGAGTGTGAGTTTGTAAACTCTTCAGTTGATCGCTGTATATATATTTTAGACAAAGGTAACATCAATGAAAACATATATGTATTATTATATGTAGATGATGTGGTTATAGCTACAGGAGATATGACAAGAATGAATAACTTCAAAAGGTATTTAATGGAAAAGTTTAGGATGACTGACCTAAATGAAATAAAACATTTTATTGGAATTAGGATAGAAATGCATGAAGATAAAATCTATTTAAGCCAATCTGCATATGTTAAAAAAATTTTAAGTAAATTTAACATGGAAAATTGTAATGCAGTTAGTACTCCTTTACCTAGTAAAATAAATTATGAATTACTTAATTCAGATGAAGACTGCATACCCCATGCCGTAACCTCATAGGATGTTTAATGTACATAATGCTTTGTACACGCCCAGATTTAACTACTGCAGTAAATATCTTGAGCAGATATAGTAGCAAAAAATAACTCCGAGTTATGGCAGAACTTAAAAAGAGTTCTTAGATATTTGAAGGGCACTATCGATATGAAATTGATTTTTAAAAAGAACTTGGCATTTGAAAATAAAATTATTGGTTATGTGGATTCTGATTGGGGTGGTAGTGAAATTGATAGAAAAAGTACAACAGGGTATTTATTCAAAATGTTTGATTTTAATCTCATTTGTTGGAATACAAAGAGACAGAACTCAGTAGCAGCCTCATCAACTGAAGCTGAGTATATGGCCCTATTTGAAGCCGTGAGAGAAGCTCTATGGCTTAAATTTTTATTAACTAGTATTAACATTAAACTAGAAAACCCCATTAAAATTTACGAAGACAATCAAGGCTGTATTAGCATAGCAAACAACCCCTCATGTCATAAACGAGCTAAACATATTGATATTAAATATCATTTTGCCAGAGAGCAAGTTCAGAATAATGTGATTTGTCTTGAGTATATTCCTACAGAGAATCAACTGGCTGACATATTTACAAAACCGTTGCGTGCTGCGAGATTTGTGGAGTTACGAGACAAATTGGGTTTGCTGCAAGACGACCAATCGAATGCTGAATGAAATTTTTATATATATTTTTCAAATTTAAATTCCTGTAAACATATTTTGTTACAATGATCTGATCGGGTTTTTCTGGGTTTTCCCCGTATCCTCGCAGCAAATGCTGGATCAGTTAACACTTCCCAGAATGCACCCCATCCACATTTGATAGTTACTAATGAATATTATTGTTATGTTTTTAATTATAAACGTTATTTTTGAGGGGGCGTGTTGGAATATACTATTCAACCTACAAAATTAACGTTAAACAACACTACTTTATATTTGACATGAATGGCCACACCTTTTATTTGTTCTCTTTTTCTTGTACGTTTTTTGCTGTGAGTAGGTCGTGGTGCTGGTGTTGCAGTTGAAAATAACTTAAAATATAAAACATAAAACTCAAACACAAACTTGACTATTTATTTATTTATTAAGAAAGGAAATATAAATTATAAACTACAACAGGTTATGGGCCCAGTCCATGCCTAATAAACAATTAAATTGTGAATTAAAGATTGTGAAAATAAATTTTGAAATAGCATTTTTTTTTTTTCACATTCTTGTGAAATTAATTCCTTCTCAGAATTTGAGTGAAAAATGGACAAGGCTAAAGCCGTTTGATAGAATTAGGGCTCTTTTAGCCGAGCAAGATGTGCTTAAAGTAGTTGATGGTTTAATGCCTAACGAGGTAGATGACTCCTGGAAAAAGGCAGAGCGTTGTGCAAAAAGTACAATAATAGAGTACCTAAGCGACTCGTTTTTAAATTTCGCAACAAGCGACATTACGGCGCGTCAGATTCTTGAGAATTTGGACGCCGTTTATGAACGAAAAAGTTTGGCGTCGCAACTGGCGCTGCGAAAACGTTTGCTTCCTCTGAAGCTATCGAGTGAGATGTCACTATTAAGCCATTTTCATATTTTTGACGAACTTATAAGTGAATTGTTGGCAGCTGGTGCAAAAATAGAAGAGATGGATAAAATTTCTCATCTACTGATCACATTGCCTTCGTGTTACGATGGAATTATTACAGCGATAGAGACATTATCTAAAGAAAATTTGACATTGGCGTTTGTGAAAAATAGATTGCTGGATCAAGAAATTAAAATTAAAAATGACCACAACGATACAAGCAAGAAAGTTATGAACGCGATCGTGCACAACAAAAATAACACTTATAAAAATAATTTGTTTAAAAATCGGGTAACTAAACCAAAGAAAATATTCAAGGGAAATTCAAAGTATAAAGTCAAGTGTCACCACTGTGGCAGAGAAGGCCACATTAAAAAAGACTGCTTCCATTATAAAAGAATATTAAATAATAAAAATAAAGAAAATGAAAAACAAGTTCAAACTGCAACATCACACGGCATTGCGTTTATGGTAAAAGAAGTGAATAATACTTCAGTGATGGATAACTGCGGGTTTGTCCTTGATTCTGGTGCTAGTGACCATCTTATAAATGATGAGTCGCTGTATACCGACAGTGTGGAGGTTGTGCCTCCACTTAAGATTGCAGTGGCCAAGCAAGGCGAATTTATTTATGCCACTAAGCGTGGTATTGTCCGACTACGGAATGACCATGAGATTACACTGGAGGATGTACTCTTTTGTAAGGAAGCTGCTGGTAATTTGATGTCCCTAAAGCGTCTCCAAGAGGCAGGAATGTCGATCGAATTTGACAAAAGCGGTGTAACCATTTCGAAAAATGGGTGATTGGTTGTCAAAAATTCAGGTATGTTAAACAATGTACCTGTGATCAATTTTCAAGCATATTCTATAAATGCTAAGCATAAAAATAATTTTCGTTTATGGCATGAGAGGTTTGGCCATATAAGCGCTGGCAAATTATTAGAAATAAAACGAAAGAATATGTTTAGTGATCAAAGTCTTCTAAACAACTTAGAGTTATCATGTGAAATTTGTGAACCCTGTTTAAATGGTAAACAGGCAAGACTTCCTTTTAAACAATTGAAAGATAAGACCCATATTAAAAGACCACTTTTTGTAGTACACTCAGATGTCTGTGGGCCTATTACTCCAGTTACTTTAGATGATAAAAATTATTTTGTGATCTTTGTTGATCAGTTTACACATTATTGTGTAACTTATTTAATTAAATATAAATCTGATGTGTTTAGCATGTTTCAAGATTTTGTAGCCAAGAGTGAAGCTCATTTTAATTTAAAGGTTGTGTATTTATACATTGACAATGGTGGAGAATACTTGTCAAATGAGATGAGACAATTTTGTGTTAAGAAAGGAATTTCTTATCACTTAACAGTGCCACATACACCTCAGTTAAATGGTGTTTCTGAGAGAATGATAAGAACCAATACGGAAAAAGCTCGAACCATGGTTAGTGGTGCAAAACTAGATAAAAGCTTTTGGGGCGAAGCAGTATTAACTGCTACTTATTTAATCAACAGAATTCCTAGCAGAGCACTTGTTGATAGTTCAAAGACCCTATATGAGATGTGGCACAATAAGAAGCCATATTTAAAACATTTGAGAGTGTTTGGTGCAACTGTTTATGTGCATATTAAAAACAAACAAGGAAAGTTTGATGATAAATCATTTAAAAGTATTTTTGTGGGCTATGAACCCAATGGTTTTAAGTTGTGGGATGCTGTAAATGAAAAATTTATTGTCGCAAGAGATGTTGTTGTCGATGAAACCAATATGGTTAATTCTAGAGCTGTTAAATTTGAAACAGTGTTCCTGAAAGATAGTAAGGAAAGTGAAAATAAAAATTTTCCGAATGACAGTAGGAAAATAATACAAACAGAATTCCCGAATGAGAGTAAGGAATGCGACAACATACAATTCCTGAAAGATAGTAAGGAAAGTGAAAATAAAAATTTTCCAAATGACAGTAGGAAAATAATACAAACAGAATTCCCGAATGAGAGTAAGGAATGCGGCAACATACAATTCCTGAAAGATAGTAAGGAAAGTAATAAATATTTTCTGAATGAGAGTAAGAAAAGAAAGCGAGATGATCACCTGAATGAAAGTAAGGGATCAGGCAACCCGAATGAGAGTAGGGAAAGTGAAACAGCAGAGCACTTAAAAGAAATTGGAATTGATAATCCAACTAAAAATGATGGCATAGAAATTATTAATAGAAGAAGTGAGAGATTAAAGACTAAGCCTCAGATATCCTATAATGAAGAGGATAATAGTCTAAATAAAGTTGTTCTAAATGCTCATACTATATTTAACGATGTCCCAAATTCATTTGATGAAATTCAATATAGGGATGATAAATCTTCTTGGGAAGAAGCCATCAATACAGAGTTAAATGCTCATAAAATTAATAATACTTGGACAATTACAAAAAGGCCTGAAAACAAAAATATTGTAGACAGCAGATGGGTATTTTCTGTTAAATATAATGAACTTGGAAATCCAATTAGATACAAAGCTAGATTGGTTGCACGAGGATTCACTCAAAAATACTAAATAGACTATGAAGAGACATTTGCTCCTGTAGCTAGAATTTCAAGTTTCCGATTTATATTGTCATTAGCAATACAGTATAACTTGAAAGTCCATCAAATGGATGTAAAAACAGCTTTCCTAAATGGCACGTTAAAAGAGGAAATTTATATGAGACTTCCTCAAGGTATATCGTGTAATAGTGACAATGTGTGTAAATTGAATAAGGCAATTTACGGACTCAAGCAAGCGGCTAGATGCTGGTTTGAAATATTTGAGCAAGCATTGAAAGAGTGTGAGTTTGTAAACTCTTCAGTTGATCGCTGTATATATATTTTAGACAAAGGTAACATCAATGAAAACATATATGTATTATTATATGTAGATGATGTGGTTATAGCTACAGGAGATATGACAAGAATGAATAACTTCAAAAGGTATTTAATGGAAAAGTTTAGGATGACTGACCTAAATGAAATAAAACATTTTATTGGAATTAGGATAGAAATGCATGAAGATAAAATCTATTTAAGCCAATCTGCATATGTTAAAAAAATTTTAAGTAAATTTAACATGGAAAATTGTAATGCAGTTAGTACTCCTTTACCTAGTAAAATAAATTATGAATTACTTAATTCAGATGAAGACTGCAATACCCCATGCCGTAACCTCATAGGATGTTTAATGTACATAATGCTTTGTACACGCCCAGATTTAACTACTGCAGTAAATATCTTGAGCAGATATAGTAGCAAAAAATAACTCCGAGTTATGGCAGAACTTAAAAAGAGTTCTTAGATATTTGAAGGGCACTATCGATATGAAATTGATTTTTAAAAAGAACTTGGCATTTGAAAATAAAATTATTGGTTATGTGGATTCTGATTGGGGTGGTAGTGAAATTGATAGAAAAAGTACAACAGGGTATTCATTCAAAATGTTTGATTTTAATCTCATTTGTTGGAATACAAAGAGACAGAACTCAGTAGCAGCCTCATCAACTGAAGCTGAGTATATGGCCCTATTTGAAGCCGTGAGAGAAGCTCTATGGCTTAAATTTTTATTAACTAGTATTAACATTAAACTAGAAAACCCCATTAAAATTTACGAAGACAATCAAGGCTGTATTAGCATAGCAAACAACCCCTCATGTCATAAACGAGCTAAACATATTGATATTAAATATCATTTTGCCAGAGAGCAAGTTCAGAATAATGTGATTTGTCTTGAGTATATTCCTACAGAGAATCAACTGGCTGACATATTTACAAAACCGTTGCCTGCTGCGAGATTTGTGGAGTTACGAGACAAATTGGGTTTGCTGCAAGACGACCAATCGAATGCTGAATGAAATTTTTATATATATTTTTCAAATTTAAATTCCTGTAAACATATTTTGTTACAATGATCTGATCGGGTTTTTCTGGGTTTTCCCCGTATCCTCGCAGCAAATGCTGGATCAGTTAACACTTCCCAGAATGCACCCCATCCACATTTGATAGTTACTAATGAATATTATTGTTATGTTTTTAATTATAAACGTTATTTTTGAGGGGGCGTGTTGGAATATACTATTCAACCTACAAAATTAACGTTAAACAACACTACTTTATATTTGACATGAATGGCCACACCTTTTATTTGTTCTCTTTTTCTTGTACGTTTTTTGCTGTGAGTAGGTCGTGGTGCTGGTGTTGCAGTTGAAAATAACTTAAAATATAAAACATAAAACTCAAACACAAACTTGACTATTTATTTATTTATTAAGAAAGGAAATATAAATTATAAACTACAACAGGTTATGGGCCCAGTCCATGCCTAATAAACAATTAAATTGTGAATTAAAGATTGTGAAAATAAATTGTGAAATAGCATTTTTTTTTTCACATTCTTGTGAAATTAATTCCTTCTCAGAATTTGAGTGAAAAATGGACAAGGCTAAACGTAATATTAAGCCGTTTGATGGCGAGAAGTACGCGATTTGGAAATTTAGAATTAGGGCTCTTTTAGCCGAGCAAGATGTGCTTAAAGTAGTTGATGGTTTAATGCCTAACGAGGTAGATGACTCCTGGAAAAAGGCAGAGCGTTGTGCAAAAAGTACAATAATAGAGTACCTAAGCGACTCGTTTTTAAATTTCGCAACAAGCGACATTACGGCGCGTCAGATTTTTGAGAATTTGGACGCCGTTTATGAACGAAAAAGTTTGGCGTCGCAACTGGCGCTGCGAAAACGTTTGCTTTCTCTGAAGCTATCGAGTGAGATGTCACTATTAAGCCATTTTCATATTTTTGACGAACTTATAAGTGAATTGTTGGCAGCTGGTGCCAAAATAGAAGAGATGGATAAAATTTCTCATCTACTGATCACATTGCCTTCGTGTTACGATGGAATTATTACAGCGATAGAGACATTATCTAAAGAAAATTTGACATTGGCGTTTGTGAAAAATAGATTGCTGGATCAAGAAATTAAAATTAAAAATGACCACAACGATACAAGCAAGAAAGTTATGAACGCGATCGTGCACAACAAAAATAACACTTATAAAAATAATTTGTTTAAAAATCGGGTAACTAAACCAAAGAAAATATTCAAGGGAAATTCAAAGTATAAAGTCAAGTGTCACCACTGTGGCAGAGAAGGCCACATTAAAAAAGACTGCTTCCATTATAAAAGAATATTAATTATTAATTATATTAAGAATATTAAATAATAAAAATAAAGAAAATGAAAAACAAGTTCAAACTGCAACATCACACGGCATTGCGTTTATGGTAAAAGAAGTGAATAATACTTCAGTGATGGATAACTGCGGGTTTGTCCTTGATTCTGGTGCTAGTGACCATCTTATAAATGATGAGTCGCTGTATACCGACAGTGTGGAGGTTGTGCCTCCACTTAAGATTGCAGTGGCCAAGCAAGGCGAATTTATTTATGCCACTAAGCGTGGTATTGTCCGACTACGGAATGACCATGAGATTACACTGGAGGATGTACTCTTTTGTAAGGAAGCTGCTGGTAATTTGATGTCCGTAAAGCGTCTCCAAGAGGCAGGAATGTCGATCGAATTTGACAAAAGCGGTGTAACCATTTCGAAAAATGGGTGATTGGTTGTCAAAAATTCAGGTATGTTAAACAATGTACCTGTGATCAATTTTCAAGCATATTCTATAAATGCTAAGCATAAAAATAATTTTCGTTTATGGCATGAGAGGTTTGGCCATATAAGCGATGGCAAATTATTAGAAATAAAACGAAAGAATATGTTTAGTGATCAAAGTCTTCTAAACAACTTAGAGTTATCATGTGAAATTTGTGAACCCTGTTTAAATGGTAAACAGGCAAGACTTCCTTTTAAACAATTGAAAGATAAGACCCATATTAAAAGACCACTTTTTGTAGTACACTCAGATGTCTGTGGGCCTATTACTCCAGTTACTTTAGATGATAAAAATTATTTTGTGATCTTTGTTGATCAGTTTACACATTATTGTGTAACTTATTTAATTAAATATAAATCTGATGTGTTTAGCATGTTTCAAGATTTTGTAGCCAAGAGTGAAGCTCATTTTAATTTAAAGGTTGTGTATTTATACATTGACAATGGTAGAGAATACTTGTCAAATGAGATGAGACAATTTTGTGTTAAGAAAGGAATTTCTTATCACTTAACAGTGCCACATACACCTCAGTTAAATGGTGTTTCTGAGAGAATGATAAGAACCAATACGGAAAAAGCTCGAACCATGGTTAGTGGTGCAAAACTAGATAAAAGCTTTTGGGGCGAAGCAGTATTAACTGCTACTTATTTAATCAACAGAATTCCTAGCAGAGCACTTGTTGATAGTTCAAAGACCCTATATGAGATGTGGCACAATAAGAAGCCATATTTAAAACATTTGAGAGTGTTTGGTGCAACTGTTTATGTGCATATTGTGCATATTAAAAACAAACAAGGAAAGTTTGATGATAAATCATTTAAAAGTATTTTTGTGGGCTATGAACCCAATGGTTTTAAGTTGTGGGATGCTGTAAATGAAAAATTTATTGTCGCAAGAGATGTTGTTGTCGATGAAACCAATATGGTTAATTCTAGAGCTGTTAAATTTGAAACAGTGTTCCTGAAAGATAGTAAGGAAAGTGAATATAAAAATTTTCCGAATGACAGTAGGAAAATAATACAAACAGAATTCCCGAATGAGAGTAAGGAATGCGACAACATACAATTCCTGAAAGATAGTAAGGAAAGTGAAAATAAAAATTTTCCAAATGACAGTAGGAAAATAATACAAACAAAATTCCCGAATGAGAGTAAGGAATGCGACAACATACAATTCCTGAAAGATAGTAAGGAAAGTAATAAATATTTTCTGAATGAGAGTAAGAAAAGAAAGCGAGATGATCACCTGAATGAAAGTAAGGGATCAGGCAACCCGAATGAGAGTAGGGAAAGTGAAACAGCAGAGCACTTAAAAGAAATTGGAATTGATAATCCAACTAAAAATGATGGCATAGAAATTATTAATAGAAGAAGTGAGAGATTAAAGACTAAGCCTCAGATATCCTATAATGAAGAGGATAATAGTCTAAATAAAGTTGTTCTAAATGCTCATACTATATTTAACGATGTCCCAAATTCATTTGATGAAATTCAATATAGGGATGATAAATCTTCTTGGGAAGAAGCCATCAATACAGAGTTAAATGCTCATAAAATTAATAATACTTGGACAATTACAAAAAGGCCTGAAAACAAAAATATTGTAGACAGCAGATGGGTATTTTCTGTTAAATATAATGAACTTGGAAATCCAATTAGATATAAAAGCTAGATTGGTTGCACGAGGATTCACTCAAAAATACTAAATAGACTATGAAGAGACATTTGCTCCTGTAGCTAGAATTTCAAGTTTCCGATTTATATTGTCATTAGCAATACAGTATAACTTGAAAGTCCATCAAATGGATGTAAAAACAGCTTTCCTAAATGGCACGTTAAAAGAGGAAATTTATATGAGACTTCCTCAAGGTATATCGTGTAATAGTGACAATGTGTGTAAATTGAATAAGGCAATTTACGGACTCAAGCAAGCGGCTAGATGCTGGTTTGAAGTATTTGAGCAAGCATTGAAAGAGTGTGAGTTTGTAAACTCTTCAGTTGATCGCTGTATATATATTTTAGACAAAGGTAACATCAATGAAAACATATATGTATTATTATATGTAGATGATGTGGTTATAGCTACAGGAGATATGACAAGAATGAATAACTTCAAAAGGTATTTAATGGAAAAGTTTAGGATGACTGACCTAAATGAAATAAAACATTTTATTGGAATTAGGATAGAAATGCATGAAGATAAAATCTATTTAAGCCAATCTGCATATGTTAAAAAAATTTTAAGTAAATTTAACATGGAAAATTGTAATGCAGTTAGTACTCCTTTACCTAGTAAAATAAATTATGAATTACTTAATTCAGATGAAGACTGCAATACCCCATGCCGTAACCTCATAGGATGTTCAATGTACATAATGCTTTGTACACGCCCAGATTTAACTACTGCAGTAAATATCTTGAGCAGATATAGTAGCAAAAAATAACTCCGAGTTATGGCAGAACTTAAAAAGAGTTCTTAGATATTTGAAGGGCACTATCGATATGAAATTGATTTTTAAAAAGAACTTGGCATTTGAAAATAAAATTATTGGTTATGTGGATTCTGATTGGGGTGGTAGTGAAATTGATAGAAAAAGTACAACAGGGTATTTATTCAAAATGTTTGATTTTAATCTCATTTGTTGGAATACAAAGAGACAGAACTCAGTAGCAGCCTCATCAACTGAAGCTGAGTATATGGCCCTATTTGAAGCCGTGAGAGAAGCTCTATGGCTTAAATTTTTATTAACTAGTATTAACATTAAACTAGAAAACCCCATTAAAATTTACGAAGACAATCAAGGCTGTATTAGCATAGCAAACAACCCCTCATGTCATAAACGAGCTAAACATATTGATATTAAATATCATTTTGCCAGAGAGCAAGTTCAGAATAATGTGATTTGTCTTGAGTATATTCCTACAGAGAATCAACTGGCTGACATATTTACAAAACCGTTGCCTGCTGCGAGATTTGTGGAGTTACGAGACAAATTGGGTTTGCTGCAAGACGACCAATCGAATGCTGAATGAAATTTTTATATATTTTTTTCAAATTTAAATTCCTGTAAACATATTTTGTTACAATGATCTGATCGGGTTTTTCTGGGTTTTCCCCGTATCCTCGCAGCAAATGCTGGATCAGTTAACACTTCCCAGAATGCACCCCATCCACATTTGATAGTTACTAATGAATATTATTGTTATGTTTTTAATTATAAACGTTATTTTTGAGGGGGCGTGTTGGAATATACTATTCAACCTACAAAATTAACGTTAAACAACACTACTTTATATTTGACATGAATGGCCACACCTTTTATTTGTTCTCTTTTTCTTGTACGTTTTTTGCTGTGAGTAGGTCGTGGTGCTGGTGTTGCAGTTGAAAATAACTTAAAATATAAAACATAAAACTCAAACACAAACTTGACTATTTATTTATTTATTAAGAAAGGAAATATAAATTATAAACTACAACAGGTTATGGGCCCAGTCCATGCCTAATAAACAATTAAATTGTGAATTAAAGATTGTGAAAATAAATTGTGAAATAGCATTTTTTTTTCACATTCTTGTGAAATTAATTCCTTCTCAGAATTTGAGTGAAAAATGGACAAGGCTAAACGTAATATTAAGCCGTTTGATGGCGAGAAGTACGCGATTTGGAAATTTAGAATTAGGGCTCTTTTAGCCGAGCAAGATGTGCTTAAAGTAGTTGATGGTTTAATGCCTAACGAGGTAGATGACTCCTGGAAAAAGGCAGAGCGTTGTGCAAAAAGTACAATAATAGAGTACCTAAGCGACTCGTTTTTAAATTTCGCAACAAGCGACATTACGGCGCGTCAGATTCTTGAGAATTTGGACGCCGTTTATGAACGAAAAAGTTTGGCGTCGCAACTGGCGCTGCGAAAACGTTTGCTTCCTCTGAAGCTATCGAGTGAGATGTCACTATTAAGCCATTTTCATATTTTTGACGAACTTATAAGTGAATTGTTGGCAGCTGGTGCAAAAATAGAAGAGATGGATAAAATTTCTCATCTACTGATCACATTGCCTTCGTGTTACGATGGAATTATTACAGCGATAGAGACATTATCTAAAGAAAATTTGACATTGGCGTTTGTGAAAAATAGATTGCTGGATCAAGAAATTAAAATTAAAAATGACCACAACGATACAAGCAAGAAAGTTATGAACGCGATCGTGCACAACAAAAATAACACTTATAAAAATAATTTGTTTAAAAATCGGGTAACTAAACCAAAGAAAATATTCAAGGGAAATTCAAAGTATAAAGTCAAGTGTCACCACTGTGGCAGAGAAGGCCACATTAAAAAAGACTGCTTCCATTATAAAAGAATATTAAATAATAAAAATAAAGAAAATGAAAAACAAGTTCAAACTGCAACATCACACGGCATTGCGTTTATGGTAAAAGAAGTGAATAATACTTCAGTGATGGATAACTGCGGGTTTGTCCTTGATTCTGGTGCTAGTGACCATCTTATAAATGATGAGTCGCTGTATACCGACAGTGTGGAGGTTGTGCCTCCACTTAAGATTGCAGTGGCCAAGCAAGGCGAATTTATTTATGCCACTAAGCGTGGTATTGTCCGACTACGGAATGACCATGAGATTACACTGGAGGATGTACTCTTTTGTAAGGAAGCTGCTGGTAATTTGATGTCCCTAAAGCGTCTCCAAGAGGCAGGAATGTCGATCGAATTTGACAAAAGCGGTGTAACCATTTCGAAAAATGGGTGATTGGTTGTCAAAAATTCAGGTATGTTAAACAATGTACCTGTGATCAATTTTCAAGCATATTCTATAAATGCTAAGCATAAAAATAATTTTCGTTTATGGCATGAGAGGTTTGGCCATATAAGCGCTGGCAAATTATTAGAAATAAAACGAAAGAATATGTTTAGTGATCAAAGTCTTCTAAACAACTTAGAGTTATCATGTGAAATTTGTGAACCCTGTTTAAATGGTAAACAGGCAAGACTTCCTTTTAAACAATTGAAAGATAAGACCCATATTAAAAGACCACTTTTTGTAGTACACTCAGATGTCTGTGGGCCTATTACTCCAGTTACTTTAGATGATAAAAATTATTTTGTGATCTTTGTTGATCAGTTTACACATTATTGTGTAACTTATTTAATTAAATATAAATCTGATGTGTTTAGCATGTTTCAAGATTTTGTAGCCAAGAGTGAAGCTCATTTTAATTTAAAGGTTGTGTATTTATACATTGACAATGGTGGAGAATACTTGTCAAATGAGATGAGACAATTTTGTGTTAAGAAAGGAATTTCTTATCACTTAACAGTGCCACATACACCTCAGTTAAATGGTGTTTCTGAGAGAATGATAAGAACCAATACGGAAAAAGCTCGAACCATGGTTAGTGGTGCAAAACTAGATAAAAGCTTTTGGGGCGAAGCAGTATTAACTGCTACTTATTTAATCAACAGAATTCCTAGCAGAGCACTTGTTGATAGTTCAAAGACCCTATATGAGATGTGGCACAATAAGAAGCCATATTTAAAACATTTGAGAGTGTTTGGTGCAACTGTTTATGTGCATATTAAAAACAAACAAGGAAAGTTTGATGATAAATCATTTAAAAGTATTTTTGTGGGCTATGAACCCAATGGTTTTAAGTTGTGGGATGCTGTAAATGAAAAATTTATTGTCGCAAGAGATGTTGTTGTCGATGAAACCAATATGGTTAATTCTAGAGCTGTTAAATTTGAAACAGTGTTCCTGAAAGATAGTAAGGAAAGTGAAAATAAAAATTTTCCGAATGACAGTAGGAAAATAATACAAACAGAATTCCCGAATGAGAGTAAGGAATGCGACAACATACAATTCCTGAAAGATAGTAAGGAAAGTGAAAATAAAAATTTTCCAAATGACAGTAGGAAAATAATACAAACAGAATTCCCGAATGAGAGTAAGGAATGCGGCAACATACAATTCCTGAAAGATAGTAAGGAAAGTAATAAATATTTTCTGAATGAGAGTAAGAAAAGAAAGCGAGATGATCACCTGAATGAAAGTAAGGGATCAGGCAACCCGAATGAGAGTAGGGAAAGTGAAACAGCAGAGCACTTAAAAGAAATTGGAATTGATAATCCAACTAAAAATGATGGCATAGAAATTATTAATAGAAGAAGTGAGAGATTAAAGACTAAGCCTCAGATATCCTATAATGAAGAGGATAATAGTCTAAATAAAGTTGTTCTAAATGCTCATACTATATTTAACGATGTCCCAAATTCATTTGATGAAATTCAATATAGGGATGATAAATCTTCTTGGGAAGAAGCCATCAATACAGAGTTAAATGCTCATAAAATTAATAATACTTGGACAATTACAAAAAGGCCTGAAAACAAAAATATTGTAGACAGCAGATGGGTATTTTCTGTTAAATATAATGAACTTGGAAATCCAATTAGATACAAAGCTAGATTGGTTGCACGAGGATTCACTCAAAAATACTAAATAGACTATGAAGAGACATTTGCTCCTGTAGCTAGAATTTCAAGTTTCCGATTTATATTGTCATTAGCAATACAGTATAACTTGAAAGTCCATCAAATGGATGTAAAAACAGCTTTCCTAAATGGCACGTTAAAAGAGGAAATTTATATGAGACTTCCTCAAGGTATATCGTGTAATAGTGACAATGTGTGTAAATTGAATAAGGCAATTTACGGACTCAAGCAAGCGGCTAGATGCTGGTTTGAAATATTTGAGCAAGCATTGAAAGAGTGTGAGTTTGTAAACTCTTCAGTTGATCGCTGTATATATATTTTAGACAAAGGTAACATCAATGAAAACATATATGTATTATTATATGTAGATGATGTGGTTATAGCTACAGGAGATATGACAAGAATGAATAACTTCAAAAGGTATTTAATGGAAAAGTTTAGGATGACTGACCTAAATGAAATAAAACATTTTATTGGAATTAGGATAGAAATGCATGAAGATAAAATCTATTTAAGCCAATCTGCATATGTTAAAAAAATTTTAAGTAAATTTAACATGGAAAATTGTAATGCAGTTAGTACTCCTTTACCTAGTAAAATAAATTATGAATTACTTAATTCAGATGAAGACTGCAATACCCCATGCCGTAACCTCATAGGATGTTTAATGTACATAATGCTTTGTACACGCCCAGATTTAACTACTGCAGTAAATATCTTGAGCAGATATAGTAGCAAAAAATAACTCCGAGTTATGGCAGAACTTAAAAAGAGTTCTTAGATATTTGAAGGGCACTATCGATATGAAATTGATTTTTAAAAAGAACTTGGCATTTGAAAATAAAATTATTGGTTATGTGGATTCTGATTGGGGTGGTAGTGAAATTGATAGAAAAAGTACAACAGGGTATTCATTCAAAATGTTTGATTTTAATCTCATTTGTTGGAATACAAAGAGACAGAACTCAGTAGCAGCCTCATCAACTGAAGCTGAGTATATGGCCCTATTTGAAGCCGTGAGAGAAGCTCTATGGCTTAAATTTTTATTAACTAGTATTAACATTAAACTAGAAAACCCCATTAAAATTTACGAAGACAATCAAGGCTGTATTAGCATAGCAAACAACCCCTCATGTCATAAACGAGCTAAACATATTGATATTAAATATCATTTTGCCAGAGAGCAAGTTCAGAATAATGTGATTTGTCTTGAGTATATTCCTACAGAGAATCAACTGGCTGACATATTTACAAAACCGTTGCCTGCTGCGAGATTTGTGGAGTTACGAGACAAATTGGGTTTGCTGCAAGACGACCAATCGAATGCTGAATGAAATTTTTATATATATTTTTCAAATTTAAATTCCTGTAAACATATTTTGTTACAATGATCTGATCGGGTTTTTCTGGGTTTTCCCCGTATCCTCGCAGCAAATGCTGGATCAGTTAACACTTCCCAGAATGCACCCCATCCACATTTGATAGTTACTAATGAATATTATTGTTATGTTTTTAATTATAAACGTTATTTTTGAGGGGGCGTGTTGGAATATACTATTCAACCTACAAAATTAACGTTAAACAACACTACTTTATATTTGACATGAATGGCCACACCTTTTATTTGTTCTCTTTTCTTGTACGTTTTTTGCTGTGAGTAGGTCGTGGTGCTGGTGTTGCAGTTGAAAATAACTTAAAATATAAAACATAAAACTCAAACACAAACTTGACTATTTATTTATTTATTAAGAAAGGAAATATAAATTATAAACTACAACAGGTTATGGGCCCAGTCCATGCCTAATAAACAATTAAATTGTGAATTAAAGATTGTGAAAATAAATTGTGAAATAGCATTTTTTTTTTCACATTCTTGTGAAATTAATTCCTTCTCAGAATTTGAGTGAAAAATGGACAAGGCTAAACGTAATATTAAGCCGTTTGATGGCGAGAAGTACGCGATTTGGAAATTTAGAATTAGGGCTCTTTTAGCCGAGCAAGATGTGCTTAAAGTAGTTGATGGTTTAATGCCTAACGAGGTAGATGACTCCTGGAAAAAGGCAGAGCGTTGTGCAAAAAGTACAATAATAGAGTACCTAAGCGACTCGTTTTTAAATTTCGCAACAAGCGACATTACGGCGCGTCAGATTTTTGAGAATTTGGACGCCGTTTATGAACGAAAAAGTTTGGCGTCGCAACTGGCGCTGCGAAAACGTTTGCTTTCTCTGAAGCTATCGAGTGAGATGTCACTATTAAGCCATTTTCATATTTTTGACGAACTTATAAGTGAATTGTTGGCAGCTGGTGCCAAAATAGAAGAGATGGATAAAATTTCTCATCTACTGATCACATTGCCTTCGTGTTACGATGGAATTATTACAGCGATAGAGACATTATCTAAAGAAAATTTGACATTGGCGTTTGTGAAAAATAGATTGCTGGATCAAGAAATTAAAATTAAAAATGACCACAACGATACAAGCAAGAAAGTTATGAACGCGATCGTGCACAACAAAAATAACACTTATAAAAATAATTTGTTTAAAAATCGGGTAACTAAACCAAAGAAAATATTCAAGGGAAATTCAAAGTATAAAGTCAAGTGTCACCACTGTGGCAGAGAAGGCCACATTAAAAAAGACTGCTTCCATTATAAAAGAATATTAATTATTAATTATATTAAGAATATTAAATAATAAAAATAAAGAAAATGAAAAACAAGTTCAAACTGCAACATCACACGGCATTGCGTTTATGGTAAAAGAAGTGAATAATACTTCAGTGATGGATAACTGCGGGTTTGTCCTTGATTCTGGTGCTAGTGACCATCTTATAAATGATGAGTCGCTGTATACCGACAGTGTGGAGGTTGTGCCTCCACTTAAGATTGCAGTGGCCAAGCAAGGCGAATTTATTTATGCCACTAAGCGTGGTATTGTCCGACTACGGAATGACCATGAGATTACACTGGAGGATGTACTCTTTTGTAAGGAAGCTGCTGGTAATTTGATGTCCGTAAAGCGTCTCCAAGAGGCAGGAATGTCGATCGAATTTGACAAAAGCGGTGTAACCATTTCGAAAAATGGGTGATTGGTTGTCAAAAATTCAGGTATGTTAAACAATGTACCTGTGATCAATTTTCAAGCATATTCTATAAATGCTAAGCATAAAAATAATTTTCGTTTATGGCATGAGAGGTTTGGCCATATAAGCGATGGCAAATTATTAGAAATAAAACGAAAGAATATGTTTAGTGATCAAAGTCTTCTAAACAACTTAGAGTTATCATGTGAAATTTGTGAACCCTGTTTAAATGGTAAACAGGCAAGACTTCCTTTTAAACAATTGAAAGATAAGACCCATATTAAAAGACCACTTTTTGTAGTACACTCAGATGTCTGTGGGCCTATTACTCCAGTTACTTTAGATGATAAAAATTATTTTGTGATCTTTGTTGATCAGTTTACACATTATTGTGTAACTTATTTAATTAAATATAAATCTGATGTGTTTAGCATGTTTCAAGATTTTGTAGCCAAGAGTGAAGCTCATTTTAATTTAAAGGTTGTGTATTTATACATTGACAATGGTAGAGAATACTTGTCAAATGAGATGAGACAATTTTGTGTTAAGAAAGGAATTTCTTATCACTTAACAGTGCCACATACACCTCAGTTAAATGGTGTTTCTGAGAGAATGATAAGAACCAATACGGAAAAAGCTCGAACCATGGTTAGTGGTGCAAAACTAGATAAAAGCTTTTGGGGCGAAGCAGTATTAACTGCTACTTATTTAATCAACAGAATTCCTAGCAGAGCACTTGTTGATAGTTCAAAGACCCTATATGAGATGTGGCACAATAAGAAGCCATATTTAAAACATTTGAGAGTGTTTGGTGCAACTGTTTATGTGCATATTGTGCATATTAAAAACAAACAAGGAAAGTTTGATGATAAATCATTTAAAAGTATTTTTGTGGGCTATGAACCCAATGGTTTTAAGTTGTGGGATGCTGTAAATGAAAAATTTATTGTCGCAAGAGATGTTGTTGTCGATGAAACCAATATGGTTAATTCTAGAGCTGTTAAATTTGAAACAGTGTTCCTGAAAGATAGTAAGGAAAGTGAATATAAAAATTTTCCGAATGACAGTAGGAAAATAATACAAACAGAATTCCCGAATGAGAGTAAGGAATGCGACAACATACAATTCCTGAAAGATAGTAAGGAAAGTGAAAATAAAAATTTTCCAAATGACAGTAGGAAAATAATACAAACAAAATTCCCGAATGAGAGTAAGGAATGCGACAACATACAATTCCTGAAAGATAGTAAGGAAAGTAATAAATATTTTCTGAATGAGAGTAAGAAAAGAAAGCGAGATGATCACCTGAATGAAAGTAAGGGATCAGGCAACCCGAATGAGAGTAGGGAAAGTGAAACAGCAGAGCACTTAAAAGAAATTGGAATTGATAATCCAACTAAAAATGATGGCATAGAAATTATTAATAGAAGAAGTGAGAGATTAAAGACTAAGCCTCAGATATCCTATAATGAAGAGGATAATAGTCTAAATAAAGTTGTTCTAAATGCTCATACTATATTTAACGATGTCCCAAATTCATTTGATGAAATTCAATATAGGGATGATAAATCTTCTTGGGAAGAAGCCATCAATACAGAGTTAAATGCTCATAAAATTAATAATACTTGGACAATTACAAAAAGGCCTGAAAACAAAAATATTGTAGACAGCAGATGGGTATTTTCTGTTAAATATAATGAACTTGGAAATCCAATTAGATATAAAAGCTAGATTGGTTGCACGAGGATTCACTCAAAAATACTAAATAGACTATGAAGAGACATTTGCTCCTGTAGCTAGAATTTCAAGTTTCCGATTTATATTGTCATTAGCAATACAGTATAACTTGAAAGTCCATCAAATGGATGTAAAAACAGCTTTCCTAAATGGCACGTTAAAAGAGGAAATTTATATGAGACTTCCTCAAGGTATATCGTGTAATAGTGACAATGTGTGTAAATTGAATAAGGCAATTTACGGACTCAAGCAAGCGGCTAGATGCTGGTTTGAAGTATTTGAGCAAGCATTGAAAGAGTGTGAGTTTGTAAACTCTTCAGTTGATCGCTGTATATATATTTTAGACAAAGGTAACATCAATGAAAACATATATGTATTATTATATGTAGATGATGTGGTTATAGCTACAGGAGATATGACAAGAATGAATAACTTCAAAAGGTATTTAATGGAAAAGTTTAGGATGACTGACCTAAATGAAATAAAACATTTTATTGGAATTAGGATAGAAATGCATGAAGATAAAATCTATTTAAGCCAATCTGCATATGTTAAAAAAATTTTAAGTAAATTTAACATGGAAAATTGTAATGCAGTTAGTACTCCTTTACCTAGTAAAATAAATTATGAATTACTTAATTCAGATGAAGACTGCAATACCCCATGCCGTAACCTCATAGGATGTTCAATGTACATAATGCTTTGTACACGCCCAGATTTAACTACTGCAGTAAATATCTTGAGCAGATATAGTAGCAAAAAATAACTCCGAGTTATGGCAGAACTTAAAAAGAGTTCTTAGATATTTGAAGGGCACTATCGATATGAAATTGATTTTTAAAAAGAACTTGGCATTTGAAAATAAAATTATTGGTTATGTGGATTCTGATTGGGGTGGTAGTGAAATTGATAGAAAAAGTACAACAGGGTATTTATTCAAAATGTTTGATTTTAATCTCATTTGTTGGAATACAAAGAGACAGAACTCAGTAGCAGCCTCATCAACTGAAGCTGAGTATATGGCCCTATTTGAAGCCGTGAGAGAAGCTCTATGGCTTAAATTTTTATTAACTAGTATTAACATTAAACTAGAAAACCCCATTAAAATTTACGAAGACAATCAAGGCTGTATTAGCATAGCAAACAACCCCTCATGTCATAAACGAGCTAAACATATTGATATTAAATATCATTTTGCCAGAGAGCAAGTTCAGAATAATGTGATTTGTCTTGAGTATATTCCTACAGAGAATCAACTGGCTGACATATTTACAAAACCGTTGCCTGCTGCGAGATTTGTGGAGTTACGAGACAAATTGGGTTTGCTGCAAGACGACCAATCGAATGCTGAATGAAATTTTTATATATTTTTTTCAAATTTAAATTCCTGTAAACATATTTTGTTACAATGATCTGATCGGGTTTTTCTGGGTTTTCCCCGTATCCTCGCAGCAAATGCTGGATCAGTTAACACTTCCCAGAATGCACCCCACCCACATTTGATAGTTACTAATGAATATTATTGTTATGTTTTTAATTATAGACGTTATTTTTGAGGGGGCGTGTTGGAATATACTATTCAACCTACAAAAATAACGTTAAACAACACTACTTTATATTTGACATGAATGGCCACACCTTTTATTTGTTCTCTTTTTCTTGTACGTTTTTTGCTGTGAGTATGTCGTGGTGCTGGTGTTGCAGTTGAAAATAACTTAAAATATAAAACATAAAACTCAAACACAAACTTGACTATTTATTTATTTATTAAGAAAGGAAATATAAATTATAAACTACAACACCCGAAATGCCATTGACACTGACAAACGCGAGTAACTGGCGGGCCAGTTGAGATGCAGCCCAGAGCTGCAAGTCAGTTGAGATTATAAAACCGACAGAGGCGCTCGCGCAACTGTAGCACAAAGTGAAGCCAGCAGCAACAACAACAACTTATGGACGGCCAGAACGTGAACCAAAGCAATGGATGGGCATCGGTGTTATCCATCTCATCGGACGATGGTAACTGCTCATCCTCGCCGCCATCAATAATAGTCTCATCGCTGAATACCACGTCATCGCTTAACAATACTATTCACCAACCAGCCCAAGTCCGAGAGGCGTTTTCGAGTAGTTATCACACATCTCCACCACTCCCACTCCATGCTCGTGGATAGTCCAGGAGCTGCTGAAGCTCGGATTCCATGCGCGCTTCGTTAGAAATATGACGAATCCGGCTACAGGTGGCCCCATGCGAATTTTTGAAGTGGAGATCGTCATGGCCAAGGACGGCAGTCATGACAAAATTATCTCACTCAAACAAAAGGTGGGCAATGGGTGGATATTGAAAGGACGCCAGGGCTTCATGCCAGGGCTTCAGGCATGCCAAAAATGTATGCATGAGGCCGGCAAGATGCATGAAATGCACTGGCGATCATCTGTCATCCTGCTGCACCAAGCTAAATCCACCCCTGCCACTTGCGTCAACTGCTCTGGAGAGCATATTAGTGCGTACAAGGCGGTTTCTGGCGGCAAGCAACATTGACATAAACAACATACGGACAATTAAAGACGCAACAAATAACATTTATAGACGACAAGGCCCCCCTCCACGCAATAATACCCCTCGTCTGCCGTACAGCTCAGCAGTCCTGAGCAGGTCAATCGGTGAAGCTCGCCAGGAGGCCGTCAGAAAGGCGATGCTCAATCCTTTTCGGCAAAACTTGAACGACAGAAGACTACGTTTCTCCTCCCATGACATGGCCATTAGCCAAGAATCTTGGCTTTAAGCCAAGAATCATTGACGAAAACACACCATCGCCAGGCAGTTCCAACACATATTTACAGAAAAGCTTCGCGGACGACCCCACCACAAACATAGCTAAGATAGTCGACAAGCTAAGAGAGTGACGGCCAAAATTGCTCTCTGTCCGCTCGCTTACGCTGAGAGCGTAAGAAATCTAAAAATAGAATTTGCTTGCTCGTGTGAGTAAAAACAATAGACGAGATCGTGTGTATGTGTGCGTACTTGTGCTGGAAGACGATTTTCGGTTCGAAATCAATTCTGATCGAAGAAACGAATGTACATATATGAAGTTTTGGCAATATAATGAAAACAATTAAAATTAATAATTCACGCCCTGACTATTATAATTTTAAAGTTTTTTAAATTCGTATGTTAAGATCGCCGCTCGAATTAGCTGCCCTTTACATATTTATATTTATGACGATAATTAATTGTGTAATATATATGTACGTATGTACATTTTTAAAAATATTTCAAATGCGTATTTTACAAATATTAAAAAAAAATCAGATGGTGCCTTTAGTTTTCCAAAGTATTAAAAATTTAAGTAATCAAAATTTAGAAAATAAAAATAAATAAAAATATGAAAACAGTTTGTTGCAAGAGTCATATCTTGAGGCACGAAGTGCGGACACAAGCACTCAACAATCATTGCCTTATTAATTTTTCACACGTCGCAAGCTGAATACTCTAATGACAAATATTCTAATATAAATTCATTTTTGAAATTTTTTCGTGATATTATGATTCGGCTATTACTATTTAATACACAAGTTTAATATTATATTATTACTATTTTATTTAAACAAGAATAACGTTAAGGTAATGCAAAACAAGAATTTTTCACATGGTGCCACATGGTGATCAAAAATAATATAGATTTAAAGTCTACGAACTTCTAAGGTGAAGGGAATTTTTTGTCAAATTTACAATGCATGAGCATACGTGTGCACACATACAGTTGTCTACTATAACTCTATGCGTAGAAAAGAGCTGTTCGCTGTAGCGCTCTTCGCTCGAAAATATTTACAATCGTATACAGTGAATTTTTGAAAAAAATGAATAATTTGATTGAAAATGATTTTTGAATGATATAATGAAAATCATTTTCTGTAAACAAATTATCGGTATTTTGATCAGAATTTTTTGAAATGATCCCAATTCAGAATGATATGTATAGTTGATGAAAGATCTAATACTTTGTCATTACTAGACTAAGAAAAATTTGAAAAAATATTAATAAATAAATTGTATTTTATTTAATATAACTGAGTTATAAGTTTATTAATGAATTTAATGTTAAACATTTTCCTTTGGATACTATTTATAAAATAATATAAAAACGATGTGCTTGCCGCTTTGACGAGTTTGAGATTTTTGTAAAGGCCATTCAGTCCTCGGCCGATTAATGGTTGCGGCCCAACTTATACATAGATGTCATTATGGCATAGTAGGCCTTGTCATTTCGCACTGTACTTTTTATTATTTTTCATACGAGTGAACTGGCAACATGTCGAGCCCGTGAGTAACTAGGTTCTTCCTTTGGAAAAAATAGCAAATCACAGTGTAGCCAGAACAACAACAACAGCATCTGGATCAGTTTGTTCCTCGGGATCAAGGGCAAAGAGTGCCTCTGCCGCGTGCCCATCGACTACATTCAGGAGACGTTCAACCAGATGGGCCTGGAGTACTTCACCGAGACACTGCAAGTGATCCTGAATCCGGTGTTCGACAGTTCCTTGGACTGGGTCTTCGGCGATGAGGAGAAGTGGTACGGCATGATCCCCGCCCGATACATCATGTCGGAGAGAGGCGTGGATGATATGCGCCAAAAGTATGAGAGAGGGGACTTTGAAGTGTGTCCAAAGCTCTCCTGTAGGCAGAAAACCCTTCCTGTGGGCCCCAGCGACGTGTGTGGCAAGTCCAACGTGAAAATCTTCTGCTCTCGCTGTAACGACTTTTACGAGCTGCGATCCGATACACAGCTGGACGGAGCAATGTTCGGGACCAGCTTCTCGCACAACTTCTTCGCGCAGCGGCCGAACTTGAGACCCCAGCCGCCCCTGGACGTCCCCCGGTAAGTAATTCTCCGAATTTAGTCCTTGTTCTTTTCTACACAAGGCGCTTGCATTTGCAGTCTATTTGGCTTCCGGTTTTTACGAGACGGCCTTGATGAAGCTCGAATCGCCCGAGTCCTCGCCCAAGAATATCGGATCCTCGGTCAACAAGTCCCAATGAATGATCTGAATGTTTAACTCCACACGAGGGAGAGCAGAAATGTTTGTCCTATATATCAGTAAGCTTGTACTCACGCTAACAGACAAACCTAAGCCTTTTCTATTGACGACTCGGACTGCGGCGCATGTTTTTCCTTCCCTTCACAAAATGTTATGCGTGCACCAAAGTTGACGGGCCAGGCTGGCCAATGCTTGCTGCATACCGGCATCTCCGCAGCAACGACGTTACCAGCACCACTGAAAGCAGAAACAGGATTACTATAGGAAATGCGCAGGAACAGTAAGCACAATTATTACAATAAGAAATAACACGCGAGTTTTCTGCTTCGTTTTCGCGTGGGAGAGGAGAAACCAGTTTCCCGATGTTGGAATATACTATTCAACCTACAAAAATAACGTTAAACAACACTACTTTATATTTGACATGAATGGCCACATCTTTTATTTGTTCTCTTTTTCTTGTACGTTTTTTGCTGTGAGTAGGTCGTGGTGCTGGTGTTGCAGTTGAAAATAACTTAAAATATAAAACATAAAACTCAAACACAAACTTGACTATTTATTTATTTATTAAGAAAGGAAATATAAATTATAAACTACAACAGGTTATGGGCCCAGTCCATGCCTAATAAACAATTAAATTGTGAATTAAAGATTGTGAAAATAAATTTTGAAATAGCATTTTTTTTTTTTCACATTCTTGTGAAATTAATTCCTTCTCAGAATTTGAGTGAAAAATGGACAAGGCTAAAGCCGTTTGATAGAATTAGGGCTCTTTTAGCCGAGCAAGATGTGCTTAAAGTAGTTGATGGTTTAATGCCTAACGAGGTAGATGACTCCTGGAAAAAGGCAGAGCGTTGTGCAAAAAGTACAATAATAGAGTACCTAAGCGACTCGTTTTTAAATTTCGCAACAAGCGACATTACGGCGCGTCAGATTCTTGAGAATTTGGACGCCGTTTATGAACGAAAAAGTTTGGCGTCGCAACTGGCGCTGCGAAAACGTTTGCTTTCTCTGAAGCTATCGAGTGAGATGTCACTATTAAGCCATTTTCATATTTTTGACGAACTTATAAGTGAATTGTTGGCAGCTGGTGCAAAAATAGAAGAGATGGATAAAATTTCTCATCTACTGATCACATTGCCTTCGTGTTACGATGGAATTATTACAGCGATAGAGACATTATCTAAAGAAAATTTGACATTGGCGTTTGTGAAAAATAGATTGCTGGATCAAGAAATTAAAATTAAAAATGACCACAACGATACAAGCAAGAAAGTTATGAACGCGATCGTGCACAACAAAAATAACACTTATAAAAATAATTTGTTTAAAAATCGGGTAACTAAACCAAAGAAAATATTCAAGGGAAATTCAAAGTATAAAGTCAAGTGTCACCACTGTGGCAGAGAAGGCCACATTAAAAAAGACTGCTTCCATTATAAAAGAATATTAAATAATAAAAATAAAGAAAATGAAAAACAAGTTCAAACTGCAACATCACACGGCATTGCGTTTATGGTAAAAGAAGTGAATAATACTTCAGTGATGGATAACTGCGGGTTTGTCCTTGATTCTGGTGCTAGTGACCATCTTATAAATGATGAGTCGCTGTATACCGACAGTGTGGAGGTTGTGCCTCTACTTAAGATTGCAGTGGCCAAGCAAGGCGAATTTATTTATGCCACTAAGCGTGGTATTGTCCGACTACGGAATGACCATGAGATTACACTGGAGGATGTACTCTTTTGTAAGGAAGCTGCTGGTAATTTGATGTCCGTAAAGCGTCTCCAAGAGGCAGGAATGTCGATCGAATTTGACAAAAGCGGTGTAACCATTTCGAAAAATGGGTGATTGGTTGTCAAAAATTCAGGTATGTTAAACAATGTACCTGTGATCAATTTTCAAGCATATTCTATAAATGCTAAGCATAAAAATAATTTTCGTTTATGGCATGAGAGGTTTGGCCATATAAGCGCTGGCAAATTATTAGAAATAAAACGAAAGAATATGTTTAGTGATCAAAGTCTTCTAAACAACTTAGAGTTATCATGTGAAATTTGTGAACCCTGTTTAAATGGTAAACAGGCAAGACTTCCTTTTAAACAATTGAAAGATAAGACCCATATTAAAAGACCACTTTTTGTAGTACACTCAGATGTCTGTGGGCCTATTACTCCAGTTACTTTAGATGATAAAAATTATTTTGTGATATTTGTTGATCAGTTTACACATTATTGTGTAACTTATTTAATTAAATATAAATCTGATGTGTTTAGCATTTTTCAAGATTTTGTAGCCAAGAGTGAAGCTCATTTTAATTTAAAGGTTGTGTATTTATAAATTGACAATGGTAGAGAATACTTGTCAAATGAGATGAGACAATTTTGTGTTAAGAAAGGAATTTCTTATCACTTAACAGTGCCACATACACCTCAGTTAAATGGTGTTTCTGAGAGAATGATAAGAACCATTACGGAAAAAGCTCGAACCATGGTTAGTGGTGCAAAACTAGATAAAAGCTTTTGGGGCGAAGCAGTATTAACTGCTACTTATTTAATCAACAGAATTCCTAGCAGAGCACTTGTTGATAGTTCAAAGACCCTATATGAGATGTGGCACAATAAGAAGCCATATTTAAAACATTTGAGAGTGTTTGGTGCAACTGTTTATGTGCATATTGTGCATATTAAAAACAAACAAGGAAAGTTTGATGATAAATCATTTAAAAGTATTTTTGTGGGCTATGAACCCAATGGTTTTAAGTTGTGGGATGCTGTAAATGAAAAATTTATTGTCGCAAGAGATGTTGTTGTCGATGAAACCAATATGGTTAATTCTAGAGCTGTTAAATTTGAAACAGTGTTCCTGAAAGATAGTAAGGAAAGTGAAAATAAAAATTTTCCGAATGACAGTAGGAAAATAATACAAACAGAATTCCCGAATGAGAGTAAGGAATGCGACAACATACAATTCCTGAAAGATAGTAAGGAAAGTGAAAATAAAAATTTTCCAAATGACAGTAGGAAAATAATACAAACAGAATTCCCGAATGAGAGTAAGGAATGCGACAACATACAATTCCTGAAAGATAGTAAGGAAAGTAATAAATATTTTCTGAATGAGAGTAAGAAAAGAAAGCGAGATGATCACCTGAATGAAAGTAAGGGATCAGGCAACCCGAATGAGAGTAGGGAAAGTGAAACAGCAGAGCACTTAAAAGAAATTGGAATTGATAATCCAACTAAAAATGATGGCATAGAAATTATTAATAGAAGAAGTGAGAGATTAAAGACTAAGCCTCAGATATCCTATAATGAAGAGGATAATAGTCTAAATAAAGTTGTTCTAAATGCTCATACTATATTTAACGATGTCCCAAATTCATTTGATGAAATTCAATATAGGGATGATAAATCTTCTTGGGAAGAAGCCATCAATACAGAGTTAAATGCTCATAAAATTAATAATACTTGGACAATTACAAAAAGGCCTGAAAACAAAAATATTGTAGACAGCAGATGGGTATTTTCTGTTAAATATAATGAACTTGGAAATCCAATTAGATACAAAGCTAGATTGGTTGCACGAGGATTCACTCAAAAATACTAAATAGACTATGAAGAGACATTTGCTCCTGTAGCTAGAATTTCAAGTTTCCGATTTATATTGTCATTAGCAATACAGTATAACTTGAAAGTCCATCAAATGGATGTAAAAACAGCTTTCCTAAATGGCACGTTAAAAGAGGAAATTTATATGAGACTTCCTCAAGGTATATCGTGTAATAGTGACAATGTGTGTAAATTGAATAAGGCAATTTACGGACTCAAGCAAGCGGCTAGATGCTGGTTTGAAGTATTTGAGCAAGCATTGAAAGAGTGTGAGTTTGTAAACTCTTCAGTTGATCGCTGTATATATATTTTAGACAAAGGTAACATCAATGAAAACATATATGTATTATTATATGTAGATGATGTGGTTATAGCTACAGGAGATATGACAAGAATGAATAACTTCAAAAGGTATTTAATGGAAAAGTTTAGGATGACTGACCTAAATGAAATAAAACATTTTATTGGAATTAGGATAGAAATGCATGAAGATAAAATCTATTTAAGCCAATCTGCATATGTTAAAAAATTTTAAGTAAATTTAACATGGAAAATTGTAATGCAGTTAGTACTCCTTTACCTAGTAAAATAAATTATGAATTACTTAATTCAGATGAAGACTGCAATACCCCATGCCGTAACCTCATAGGATGTTTAATGTACATAATGCTTTGTACACGCCCAGATTTAACTACTGCAGTAAATATCTTGAGCAGATATAGTAGCAAAAAATAACTCCGAGTTATGGCAGAACTTAAAAAGAGTTCTTAGATATTTGAAGGGCACTATCGATATGAAATTGATTTTTAAAAAGAACTTGGCATTTGAAAATAAAATTATTGGTTATGTGGATTCTGATTGGGGTGGTAGTGAAATTGATAGAAAAAGTACAACAGGGTATTTATTCAAAATGTTTGATTTTAATCTCATTTGTTGGAATACAAAGAGACAGAACTCAGTAGCAGCCTCATCAACTGAAGCTGAGTATATGGCCCTATTTGAAGCCGTGAGAGAAGCTCTATGGCTTAAATTTTTATTAACTAGTATTAACATTAAACTAGAAAACCCCATTAAAATTTACGAAGACAATCAAGGCTGTATTAGCATAGCAAACAACCCCTCATGTCATAAACGAGCTAAACATATTGATATTAAATATCATTTTGCCAGAGAGCAAGTTCAGAATAATGTGATTTGTCTTGAGTATATTCCTACAGAGAATCAACTGGCTGACATAATTACAAAACCGTTGCCTGCTGCGAGATTTGTGGAGTTACGAGACAAATTGGGTTTGCTGCAAGACGACCAATCGAATGCTGAATGAAATTTTTATATATATTTT
Source organism: Drosophila mauritiana (assembly GCF_004382145.1). Classification (NCBI taxonomy): domain Eukaryota; kingdom Metazoa; phylum Arthropoda; class Insecta; order Diptera; family Drosophilidae; genus Drosophila; species Drosophila mauritiana. The sequence continues at coordinate 53,737 of NW_022881437.1, forward strand.
TCAAATTTAAATTCCTGTAAACATATTTTGTTACAATGATCTGATCGGGTTTTTCTGGGTTTTCCCCGTATCCTCGCAGCAAATGCTGGATCAGTTAACACTTCCCAGAATGCACCCCACCCACATTTGATAGTTACTAATGAATGTTATTGTTATGTTTTTAATTATAGACGTTATTTTTGAGGGGGCGTGTTGGAATATACTATTCAACCTACAAAAATAACGTTAAACAACACTACTTTATATTTGACATGAATGGCCACACCTTTTATTTGTTCTCTTTTTCTTGTACGTTTTTTGCTGTGAGTATGTCGTGGTGCTGGTGTTGCAGTTGAAAATAACTTAAAATATTAAACATAAAACTCAAACACAAACTTGACTATTTATTTATTTATTAAGAAAGGAAATATAAATTATAAACTACAACACCCGAAATGCCATTGACACTGACAAACGCGAGTAACTGGCGGGAAAAATACTAGAATCCCAAAAATACTATCTTGAACAATTCTAGTATTTTTGCCCGATTGTCAGCTGGCGGAGAAAAAAGATACTAGCCGATAAGCCCGCCAAAAAGGCTGGCGGGAAAATTGCTAGCATATCGATCATCCGCCGTGCCTTTTAGCTATCGAAGAAGCCCTCATACGTGCCTAGCCCAGAGCTGCAAGTCAGTTGAGATTATAAAACCGACAGAGGCGCTCGCGCAACTGTAGCACAAAGTGAAGCCAGCAGCAACAACAACAACTTATGGACGGCCAGAACGTGAACCAAAGCAATGGATGGGCATCGGTGTTTTCCATCTCATCGGACGATGGTAACTGCTCATCCTCGCCGCCATCAATAATAGTCTCATCGCTGAATACCACGTCATCGCTTAACAATACTATTCACCAACCAGCCCAAGTCCGAGAGTCGTTTTCGAGTAGTTATCACACATCTCCACCACTCCCACTCCATGCTCGTGGATAGTCCAGGAGCTGCTGAAGCTCGGATTCCATGCGCGCTTCGTTAGAAATATGACGAATCCGGCTACAGGTGGCCCCATGCGAATTTTTGAAGTGGAGATCGTCATGGCCAAGGACGGCAGTCATGACAAAATTATCTCACTCAAACAAAAGGTGGGCAATGGGTGGATATTGAAAGGACGCCAGGGCTTCATGCCAGGGCTTCAGGCATGCCAAAAATTTATGCATGAGGCCGCCAAGATGCATGAAATGCACTGGCGATTATCTGTCATCCTGCTGCACCAAGCTAAATCCACCCCTGCCACTTGCGTCAACTGCTCTGGAGAGCATATTAGTGCGTACAAGGCGGTTTCTGGCGACAAGCAACATTGACATAATCAACATACGGACAATTAAAGACGCAACAAATAACATTTATAGGCGACAAGGCCCCCTCCACGCAATAATACCCCTCTGCCGTACAACTCAGCAATCCTGAGCAGGTCAATCGGTGAAGCTCGCCAGGAGGCTGCCAGAAAGGCGATGCTAAATCCTTTTCGGCAAAACTTGAACGACAGAAGGCCACGTTTCTCCTCCCATGACACGGCCATTCAGAAGCGACTAGCTTTAAGCCAAGAATCATTGACGAAAACACACCATCGCCAGGCAATTCCAACCCATATTTACAAAAAAGCTTCGCGGACGACCCCACCACAAGCCTAGCTAAGATAGTCGACAAGATATGAGAGTGACGGGCAAAATTGCTCTCTGTCCGCTCGCTTACGCTGAGAGCGTAAGAAATCTAAAAATAGAATTTGCTTGCTCGTGTGAGTAAAAACAATAGACGAGAACGTGGGTATGTGTGCGTACTTGTGCTGGAAGACGATTTTCGGTTCGAAATCAATTCTGATCGAAGAAACGAATGTACATATATGAAGTTTTGGCAATATAATGAAAACAATTAAAATTAATAATTCACGCCCTGACTATTATAATTTTAAAGTTTTTTAAATTCGTATGTTAAGATCGCCGCTCGAATTAGCTGCCCTTTACATATTTATATTTATGACGATAATTAATTGTGTAATATATATGTACGTATGTACATTTTTAAAAATTTTTCAAATGCGTATTTTACAAATATTAAAAAAAAATCAGATGGTGCCTTTAGTTTTCCAAAGTATTAAAAATTTAAGTAATCAAAATTTAGAAAATAAAAATAAATAAAAATATGAAAACAGTTTGTTGCAAGAGTCATATCTTGAGGCACGAAGTGCGGACACAAGCACTCAACAATCATTGCCTTATTAATTTTTCACACGTCGCAAGCTGAATACTCTAATGACAAATATTCTAATATAAATTCATTTTTGAAATTTTTTCGTGATATTATGATTCGGCTATTACTATTTAATACACAAGTTTAATATTATATTATTACTATTTTATTTAAACAAGAATAACGTTAAGGTAATGCAAAACAAGAATTTTTCACATGGTGCCACATGGTGATCAAAAATAATATAGATTTAAAGTCTACGAACTTCTAAGGTGAAGGGAATTTTTTGTCAAATTTACAATGCATGAGCATACGTGTGCACACATACAGTTGTCTACTATAACTCTATGCGTAGAAAAGAGCTGTTCGCTGTAGCGCTCTTCGCTCGAAAATATTTACAATCGTATACAGTGAATTTTTGAAAAAAATGAATAATTTGATTGAAAATGATTTTTGAATGATATAATGAAAATCATTTTCTGTAAACAAATAATCGGTATTTTGATCAGAATTTTTTGAAATTATCCCAATTCAGAATGATATGTATAGTTGATGAAAGATCTAATACTTTGTCATTACTAGACTAAGAAAAATTTGAAAAAATATTAATAAATAAATTGTATTTTATTTAATATAACTGAGTTATAAGTTTATTAATGAATTTAATGTTAAACATTTTCCTTTGGATACTATTTATAAAATAATATAAAAACGATGTGCTTGCCGCTTTGACGAGTTTGAGATTTTTGTAAAGGCCATTCAGTCCTCGGCCGATTAATGGTTGCGGCCCAACTTATACATAGATGTCATTATGGCATAGTAGGCCTTGTCATTTCGCACTGTACTTTTTATTATTTTTCATACGAGTGAACTGGCAACATGTCGAGCCCGTGAGTAACTAGGTTCTTCCTTTGGAAAAAATAGCAAATCACAGTGTAGCCAGAACAACAACAACAGCATCTGGATCAGTTTGTTCCTCGGGATCAAGGGCAAAGAGTGCCTCTGCCGCGTGCCCATCGACTACATTCAGGAGACGTTCAACCAGATGGGCCTGGAGTACTTCACCGAGACACTGCAAGTGATCCTGAATCCGGTGTTCGACAGTTCCTTGGACTGGGTCTTCGGCGATGAGGAGAAGTGGTACGGCATGATCCCCGCCCGATACATCATGTCGGAGAGAGGCGTGGATGATATGCGCCAAAAGTATGAGAGAGGGGACTTTGAAGTGTGTCCAAAGCTCTCCTGTAGGCAGAAAACCCTTCCTGTGGGCCCCAGCGACGTGTGTGGCAAGTCCAACGTGAAAATCTTCTGCTCTCGCTGTAACGACTTTTACGAGCTGCGATCCGATACACAGCTGGACGGAGCAATGTTCGGGACCAGCTTCTCGCACAACTTCTTCGCGCAGCGGCCGAACTTGAGACCCCAGCCGCCCCTGGACGTCCCCCGGTAAGTAATTCTCCGAATTTAGTCCTTGTTCTTTTCTACACAAGGCGCTTGCATTTGCAGTCTATTTGGCTTCCGGTTTTTACGAGACGGCCTTGATGAAGCTCGAATCGCCCGAGTCCTCGCCCAAGAATATCGGATCCTCGGTCAACAAGTCCCAATGAATGATCTGAATGTTTAACTCCACACGAGGGAGAGCAGAAATGTTTGTCCTATATATCAGTAAGCTTGTACTCACGCTAACAGACAAACCTAAGCCTTTTCTATTGACGACTCGGACTGCGGCGCATGTTTTTCCTTCCCTTCACAAAATGTTATGCGTGCACCAAAGTTGACGGGCCAGGCTGGCCAATGCTTGCTGCATACCGGCATCTCCGCAGCAACGACGTTACCAGCACCACTGAAAGCAGAAACAGGATTACTATAGGCAATGCGAAGGGACAGTAAGCACAATTATTACAATAAGAAATAACACACGAGTTTTCTGCTTCGTTTCCGCTTGGAAGAGGAGAGACCAGTTTCCCGAAATGCCATTGACACTGACAAACGCGAGTAACTGGCGGGAAAAATACTAGAATCCCAAAAATACTAACTTGAACAATTCTAGTATTTTTGCCCGATAGTCAGCTGGCGGAGAAAAAGATACTAGCCGATAAGCCCGCCAAAAAGGCTGGCGGGAAAATTGCTAGCATATCGATCATCCGCCGTGCCTTTGAGCTATCGAAGAAGGCCGCCTACGTGCCTAGCCCAAAGCTGCAAGTCAGTTGAGATTATAAAACCGACAGAGGCGCTCGCGCAACAGTAGCACAAAGTGAAGCCAGCAGCAATAACAACAACTTATGAACGGCCAGAACGTGAACCAAAGCGAAGGATGGGCATCGGTGTTATCCATCTCATCGGACGATGGTAACTGCTCATCCTCGCCGCCATCAATAATAGTCTCATCGCTGAATACCACGTCATCGCTTAACAATACTATTCACCAACCAGCCCAAGTCCGAGAGGCGTTTTCGAGTAGTTATCACACATCTCCACCACTCCCACTCCATGCTCGTGGATAGTCCAGGAGCTGCTGAAGCTCGGATTCCATGCGCGCTTCGTTAGAAATATGACGAATCCGGCTACAGGTGGCCCCATGCGAATTTTTGAAGTGGAGATCGTCATGGCCAAGGACGGCAGTCATGACAAAATTATCTCACTCAAACAAAAGGTGGGCAATGGGTGGATATTGAAAGGACGCCAGGGCTTCATGCCAGGGCTTCAGGCATGCCAAAAATGTATGCATGAGGCCGGCAAGATGCATGAAATGCACTGGCGATCATCTGTCATCCTGCTGCACCAAGCTAAATCCACCCCTGCCACTTGCGTCAACTGCTCTGGAGAGCATATTAGTGCGTACAAGGCGGTTTCTGGCGGCAAGCAACATTGACATAAACAACATACGGACAATTAAAGACGCAACAAATAACATTTATAGACGACAAGGCCCCCCTCCACGCAATAATACCCCTCGTCTGCCGTACAGCTCAGCAGTCCTGAGCAGGTCAATCGGTGAAGCTCGCCAGGAGGCCGTCAGAAAGGCGATGCTCAATCCTTTTCGGCAAAACTTGAACGACAGAAGACTACGTTTCTCCTCCCATGACATGGCCATTAGCAAGAATCTTGGCTTTAAGCCAAGAATCATTGACGAAAACACACCATCGCCAGGCAGTTCCAACACATATTTACAGAAAAGCTTCGCGGACGACCCCACCACAAACATAGCTAAGATAGTCGACAAGCTAAGAGAGTGACGGCCAAAATTGCTCTCTGTCCGCTCGCTTACTGGAGCGTAAGAAATCAAAAATAGATTTGCTTGCTCGTGTGAGTAAAAACAATAGACGAGAACGTGGGTATGTGTGCGTACTTGTGCTGGAAGACGATTTTCGGTTCGAAATCAATTCTGATCGAAGAAACGAATGTACATATATGCAGTTTTGGCAATATAATGAAACAATTAAAATTAATCACGCCCAGACTATTATAATTTAAAGTTTTTTAAATTCGTATGTTAAGATCGCCGCTCGAATTAGCTGCCCTTTACATATTTATATTTATGACGATAATTAATTGTGTAATATATATGATACGTTAATGTACATTTTTTAAAAAATATTTTCAAATGCGTATTTTACAAATATTAAAAAAAAGATCAGATGGTGCCTTTTAGTTTTCCAAAGTATTAAAATTTAAGTAATAAAAATTTAGAAAATAAAATAAATAAAAATATGAAAACAGTTTGTTGCAAGAGTCATATCTTGAGGCACGAAGTGCGGACACAAGCACTCAACAATCATTGCCTTATTAATTTTTCACACGTCGCAAGCTGAATACTGACGCATATTCTAATATAAATTCATTTTTGAAATTTTTTCGTTATATTATGATTCGGCTATTATTACTTATTACTATATTATTACTATTTTATTTAAATAAGAATAACGTTAAGGTAATGCAAAACAAGAATTTTTCACATGGTGCCAATTGATTCAAAATAATATAGATTTAAAGTCAACGAACTTCTAAGGTGAAGGGAATTTTTACGTGTGCACATATACAGTTGTCTGCTATCACTGTATGCGTAGAGGGTGTGTGTGAGATGCGCGCGCGCGAAGTTCATTGAATTGGCGCTCCGGGGAAACCTCGAAATTTTCCGGGTCGCGCCGGCCCGACAGTGACAGGAGCAGCTGTCCCAACGCACTAAGGTTGGGCCGTACTCACCAGCAGTAGGCACAACTCCAAGGGTCCAGGGATCGCCCGCCGTCGACGATCTTCAGGGCCATGGGGCCAGGACAGGGTGAGAGTAGGAAACAACTTTCTCTTCACTATTTTCTCTTCCTTCCGTGTTGTTGTGGTGGCTGACAAGTGCCAGTCACGCCAGCTGATCACGCAGTCAGCTGGGATAGCAGTGCTGGTAAACGGCAAAAGCTCCCAGGTCTGGCAGCGCTGGTCGGCTGCACGAGCCCCCTGGCATAGGTGGCGCTTTCTACCCAGTGCACTCACTGACGAAAGCTAGCAGCTACGGAAGCCACCAAACGATCTGTTCTCCGGGCGTAGCATACATACATGGGCGGCCAACGGTATCCTTGGCAACATCCCGTGGAATCCCGGAGACAGACCCATGAATCGAGCAGGAGAGGCAGAAGATGTGTGTAAAAAGTCAAGGAGCAGACCAATAGCCAACCACCCCGCGTAGGCGGCACACTTTAAACTCGGGCTCTGGCGACCGAGCTGGAGCGGTATATCTCCACCGCAGCAACCTTTTTTATGCCCTGCTCACAACACCACACCCCCCACCCCACCCAAAGCCACGGCGCGTCTGACCCAAATTGGCGGCTACGTGGCCTGTGCCTGTACTCTTGGCAGCCGGGCATCAGCACAACTAAAACCCATTCTGCGTCTGTGCCAAGTTGGCCGGCAGAATGGTCTGCGTCTGCGCCGCATCGGCCGGCAGTGAACCTAAACCTGGCGATAGGTATAAACCCGCAAACCTGGCAGTAGAATAAAATGCAACAAAAAATCAGAATGTCTGGAAATAACTCTATTACTCCAGGTGGCAGCCACATATGTGGAAATCCACCCACGGCTAATCCCGAGGCTAGGGCACGGATTCTGGCGGCCCTACCCAACATTTCCCCCATCCCCGCCCCGACGGCGGCACACTTGGCCGTCGGAACAAGCAATGCAACAAGTGCAAGTAAGAAGAAGAGAGCTTGGCGTTTGGGAAAAGGTCAAAGGTTCTAAGGACCCCACCCCAAAACCCGAGCGATGGCACCCCCAAGAGACCATTGGAAGCGACATCACCCCCTACCAGAGCTCAACTAGCAAAGCGGGTCAAGACCCCCAGCTAGAAATCGAGGAGATGGGAGCAATCATGGACGACCTTCTGACGAAGGTCAACCTCAACGGGGTGAGGAGCATTAATCTGGCAATGAAGAACTCATTCGCCAGATTGAAGGAGCTCCAATTAAGCTGCGCACTAGGCTGCCGGAGGCGGAGAAAACGCAGGTCGGACGTACGGCAAAAGCAGATGCTAGCCAACAGACCACCCCCAAGCTCCCATCCGGCCTCGAAGAACCGTGCAACAGGCGAACTGCTCCTCGAACTACGTGCCTCAGCCCAAGACCTGACGCAGAAGCTCAAGATGGACATGGGAGCGGTGCTAGGAGACCGCGCCAGCCTTCGCGCGTTAACACAAACTAAGGTATTTGTGATTCGCGACCTCGACGAGCTCACCACGGAAGACGAGTTGAAGAGTGCCTTGGAGGCCCAGGCAGAGATCCCTGCAGCAGTGGTGGCTATCAAGAGCCTTCGGCAATCGCAGTACGGAGGGAAGACTGCGGTGATAGCAGTCCCAGCCAATCTGACGGACCCGCTGATCAAGCGTGGCAAGCTGAGGGTAGGATGGTCCCAATGCTTGATCAAGGAGCTGGAGCCACGCCAAAGATGCTTCAGATGCCTGGAAGAAGGCCACATAGCGGCCCACTGCAGAAGCACCGTTGACAGAAGCCAGTGCTGCTTCAGATGCGGGACCGCGGGACACAAAGCCGCCGAGTGCCCTAACGAAGCTAAGTGCTTCTTGTGCGCAAACAGAAGTGCCCATTGGCGGGTAAAGGAGCACCAAAGGCACTGCAATGATGCGGCTGATTCAGCTAAACCTGAATCACTGCACGGCAGCCCAAGACTTACTTAGCGAGCCCTACCGAACGGCGATCTGGAGGTGCAGCAGAGAAACCCAGCAAATAACCGATGTTCTTTCGGACATCGGATTTGTTAGGGCCAGGGTAGGCAGATGGTGGATGTACATCGTATACCTAGCTCCCAGCCTGACCCTAATCGCATTCAGCCGGGCACTGGACAGACTGGCAGCGGATGCTAGAGGCCGCACCCAGGTCCTATTAGGGGGCGACTTCAACGCATGGTCAGAGAGCTGGGGCAGCTCAACCACCAATGCGAGAGGCAGGATGGTGCTGGAGGCATTCGCGACGTTGGACCTGGCTCTTCTTAACCATGGAAACCGGCACACGTTCAGGCGCGCCGGACTGGGCTCTGTGGTGGACCTCACCTTCACTAGCGGCTCGTCGTACAGGCTAGCGAGGTGGAGACTCAGCGAGGACTACACTGGCATCGATCACCTGGCCATCATCTGCGACCTGGGAAGCCCATCCTCGTCCCAAGCCCAGACACCAGCCCAGGCCAGGATTAAATACAAGACGGACTCTCTGGACACGCAGGTGTTTCGAGAGCAGTTCCTACCCATGGCGAGCAGACAAGGAGCCGAGCTGACGGCAGTGGAGCTGATGAGGCGGCTGAAGGCCGCGTGCGACGCCAGCATGCAATCGAGCAGGTCGCATAGCCGACAAAGAGCCCCTGTCTACTGGTGAACCAGGAGATAGAGTCGGCTCGTCGTGAGTGCCTCTCCGCCAGACGTCGCTACCAACGCGCGAGAGGTGCGGAGTCCTTTGCCGAACGCCAATCCGAGTACAGAGCCCGCAGAAAAACGCTTAAGATAGCCATAAGGGAGAGCAAGCGCCAATGCTTCCTCGACCTATGCGATTCTGCCGACAGCGACCCATGGGGAAGTGCCTACAGGGTGGTGGTCAAGAAGGCGTACACTAGGACTCCTAAGCTACTGGACCCAGCGATGCTCCGCAGTGTAGCGGAACACCTATTCCTGTGATGGATGGGTTACGCCCAGCCGACCCAGCCACAGGGGACCACGTCGATTCCGACGCCACGGTCAGCAGTGACGAGATCCTGGAGCTGGCAAAACTGCTGAAGGACGGCAAGGCCCCCGGACCCGACGGCATCCCGAACAGGGCGCTTCGGCTTGCTCTCCACCTCCAGCCAGACTCGTTTGCGAAGGCACTCACCAAGTGCCTGGAGGAAGGAGTTTTCCCGAGTTGCTGAAAAATCCAAAAGCTGCTTCTCCTCCCAAAACCAGGGAAACCACCCGAGGAGCCTTCATCGTTCCGGCCAATATGCCTCATCGATGGAACTGGCAAGCTCCTGGAGAAAATGGTGTGCATTCGGCTTGAGAGGGCTATCGCCGACGCGGGTGACCTCTCACGGTCCCAGTTTGGATTCAGGAAAGCGCGGTCCACCGTAGACGCTGTCAACAGAGTGGTCGAAGTAGCGGCCCAAGCAATCGACGGCACCAGATGGAAGGGTGGCAGCAAAGAGTACTGCCTCATGGTCACTCTAGACATCAGGAACGCCTTCAACTCAGCGAGATGGGACCGGATCCTAGAAGCACTAATTGGCTTCAGCGTCCCAGCCTACCTAGTCAGGATCATACGCAGCTATTTTTCTGATCGGGTCTTACTGTGCGAGTCGTCGGAAGGCGTCTTCAGGCACCAGGTCACCGGTGGAGTCCCGCAAGGCTCGGTCCTCGGCCCGCTTCTGTGGAACACCATGTACGATACTTCGTCTACCGCTGGTCGGGAGGAGCGAGATCGTAGGCTTCGCGGACGACGTGGCCTTGCTCGTTGTTGACAAGTATCCCGGCAAGGCCGAAGAAAGCTGCAACCAAAACATCAGGGCCATCGAACATTGGCTCAGTTCAATGGGGCTAGAACTGGCGCCGGAGAAGACCGAGGCTGTCCTGATCAGCTCAAGGAAAGCGGTGGAGACGGCCACTGTCGAAGTAGGCTGTACCAAGGTGTCCTCCTCTCGGGCAATCAAGTACCTGGGAGTCATGATAGACACCAGGCTTTCGTTCCGAGAACACCTTGCCTACGCTAACTCTAAAGCAGCAGGAGTAAATCGGGCGCTTTCAAACATAATGTTGAACTCCCGAGGCCCAAAACAGGCGAGCAGAAGGCTGCTGACGAGCGTCACCCGAGCGACCATGCTATATGCCGCCCCGGTGTGGGCAAAAGCGCTTGGTACCGAAAGCTACGCCCAGGGCCTAAATGCTACCCACAGACTTTCGGCCTTACGTGTCTGCTGCGCCTTCAGAACAGTGTCCAACGCGGCGGCATTGGTGATCGCAGGGATACCGCCTCTGGACCTGTTAGCGAAGGAAAACGAAGTGGTCTTCAACCAAACCCACGGTCGAAGACTCTCCCCCGGCGCCAAGAAGGCAATACGAGCTGAAGCAAGGCAGCACACCCTGGAGACATGGCAGCACAGGTGGACCAACGAGCCCAAGGGTCGCTGGACGCAGCAGCTGATACCCAACCTCAAGCCGTGGCTAGAGCGGAAGCACGGCGACATTACGTTCCACCTAACGCAGCTGATCAGCGGGCACGGTTGCTTTCGCAGCTACCTGATGCGCTTTGGACACGAGGATGCGGATGACTGTCCATGGTGCGGAGGTGGTCGGAGCGAAACAGCTGAGCACATTCTCTTCTCGTGCGTTAAATACGCTAGGGAACGGAGCTCTCTGGAAACCGTACTTGGCGGCAGACTGAATGCGGACAACCTAGTCCCATTCATGCTGCAGGGGGAGGCGGAATGGCAAGCGGTCAACAGCTGCGCCGCAGCGATAACCACCGAGCTCAGAAGAGCCGAGAGAGCCAGGAGGGTCCACGAGTGAGCAAATCCTGATCGTCCTCGCGAAGCAATGCTTCACGGCCATACCGCGGGGAGTCCTGGATTTGCCCTCCTAAATGTTATTATGTTGTATTGTATATAGTTTATCATAAGGATTCAATAAACGAATTAAAAAAAAAAAAAATGTATGCGTAGAAAAGAGCTGTTCGCTGTAGCGCTCTTCGCTCGAAAATATTTACAATCGTATACATTGAATTTTTGAAAAAAATGAATAATTTGATTGAAAATGATTTTTGAATGATGTAATGAAAATCATTTTCTGTAAACAAATAATCGGTATTTTGATCAGAATTTTTTGAAATGATCCCAATTCAGAATGTTATGTATAGTTGATGAAAGATCTAATATTTTGTCATTACTAGACTAAGAAAAATTTGAAAAAATATTAATAAATAAATTGTATTTTATTTAATATAACTGAGTTATAAGTTTATTAATGAATTTAATGTTAAACATTTTCCTTTGGTTACTATTTATAAAATAATATAAAAACGCTGTGCTTGCCGCTTTGACGAGTTTGAGATTTTTGTAAAGGCCATTCAGTCCTCGGCCGATTAATGGTTGCGGCCCAACTGATACATAAATGTCATTATGGCATAGTAGGCCTTGTCATTTCGCACTGTACTTTTTATTATTTTTCATACGAGTGAACTGGCAACATGTCGAGCCCGTGAGTAACTAGGTTTTTCCTATGGAAAAAATAGCGAATCACAGTAAAATCTTGTAGCCAGAACAAGAACAACAGCAGCTGAATCAGTTTGTTCCTCGGGATCAAGGGCAACGAGTGCCTCTGCCGCGTGCCCATCGACTACATTCAGGAGACGTTCAACCAGATGGGCCTGGAGTACTTCACCGAGACACTGCAAGTGATCCTGAATCCGGTGTTCGACAGTTCCTTGGGCTGGGTCTTCGGCGATGAGGAGAAGTGGTACGGCATGATCTCCGCCCGATATATCATGTGGATGAGGCGTGGATGATATGCGACAAAAGTATGACAGAGGGGACTTCGAAGTGTGTCCAAAGCTCTCCTGTAGGCAGAAAACCCTTCCTGTGGGCCCCAGCGACGTGTGTGGCAAGTCCAACGTGAAAATCTTCTGCTCTCGCTGTAACGACTTTTACGAGCTGCGATCCGATACACAGCTGGACGGAGCAATGTTCGGGACCAGCTTCTCGCACAACTTCTTCGCGCAGCGGCCGAACTTGAGACCCCAGCCGCCCCTGGACGTCCCCCGGTAAGTAATTCTCCGAATTTAGTCCTTGTTCTTTTCTACACAAGGCGCTTGCATTTGCAGTCTATTTGGCTTCCGGTTTTTACGAGACGGCCTTGATGAAGCTCGAATCGCCCGAGTCCTCGCCCAAGAATATCGGATCCTCGGTCAACCAATCCCAATGAATGATCTGAATGTTTAACTCCACACGAGGGAGAGCAGAAATGTTTGTCCTATATATCAGTCAGCTTGTACTCACGCTAACAGACAAACCTAAGCCTTTTCTATTGACGACGCGGACTGCGGCGCATGTTTTTCCTTCCCTTCACAAAATGTTATGCGTGCACCAAAGTTGACGGGCCAGGCTGGCCAATGCTTGCTGCATACCGGCATCTCCGCAGCAACGACGTTACCAGCACCACTGAAAGCAGAAACAGGATTACTATAGGCAATGCGCAGGAACAGTAAGCACAATTATTACAATAAGAAATAACACGCGAGTTTTGTGCTTCGTTTTCGCGTGGGAGAGGAGAAACCAGTTTCCCGAAATGCCATTGACACTGACAAACGCGAGTAACTGGCAGGAAAAATACTAGAATCCCAAAAATACTATCTTGAACAATTCTAGTATTTTTGCCCGATAGTCAGCTGGCGGAGAAAAAAGATACTAGCCGATAAGCCCGCCAAAAAGGCTGGCGGGAAAATTGCTAGCATATCGGTCATCCGCCGTGCCTTTGAGCTATCGAAGAAGCCCGCCTACGTGCCGAGCCCAAAGCTGCAATTCAGTTGAGATTATAAAACCGACAGAGGCGCTCGCGCAACTGTAGCACAAAGTGAAGCCAGCAGCAACAACAAGAACTTATGGACGGCCAGAACGTGAACCAAAGCGATGGATGGGCATCGGTGTTATCCATCTCATCGGACGATGGTAACTGCTCATCCTCGCCGCCATCAATAATAGTCTCATCGCTGGATACCACGTCATCGCTTAACAATACTATTCACCAACCAGCCCAAGTCCGAGAGGCGTTTTCGAGTAGTTATCACACATCTCCACCACTCCCACTCCATGCTCGTGGATAGTCCAGGAGCTGCTGAAGCTCGGATTCCATGCGCGCTTCGTTAGAAATATGACGAATCTGGCTACAGGTGGCCCCATGCGAATGTTTGAAGTGGAGATCGTCATGGCCAAGGACGGCAGTCATGACAAAATTATCTCACTCAAACAAAAGGTGGGCAATGGGTGGATATTGAAAGGACGCCAGGGCTTCATGCCAGGGCTTCAGGCATGCCAAAAATGTATGCATGAGGCCGCCAAGATGCATGAAATGCACTGGCGATCATCTGTCATCCTGCTGCACCAAGCTAAATCCACCCCTGCCACTTGCGTCAACTGCTCTGGAGAGCATATTAGTGCGTACAAGGCGGTTTCTGGCGGCAAGCAACATTGACATAAACAACATAAGGACAATTAAAGACGCAACAAATAACATTTATAGACGACAAAGCCCCCTCCAAGCAATAATACCCCTCGTCTGCCGTACAGCTCAGCAATCCTGAGCAGGTGAAGCTCGCCAGGAGGCCGCCAGAAAGGCGATGCTAAATCCTTTTCGGCAAAACTTGAACGACAAAAGACCACGTTTCTCCTCCCATGACACGGCCATTCAGAAGCGACTAGCTTTAAGCCAAGAATCATTGACGAAAACACACCATCGCCAGGCAATTCCAACCCATATTTACAAAAAAGCTTCGCGGACGACCCCACCACAAACGTAGCTAAGATAGTCGACAAGCAAAGAGAGTGACGCATAAAATAGCTCTCTTCTCCGCTCGCTTACGCTGAGAGCGTAAGAAATCTAAAAATAGAATTTGCTTGCTCGTGTGAGTAAAAACAATAGTCGATTTTCGGGTCGAAATCAATTCTGATCGAAGAAACGAATGTACATATATGGAGTTTTGGCAATATAATGAAAACAATTAAAATTAATAATTCACGCTCGAATTAGCTGCCCTTTACATATTTATATTTATGACGATAATTAATTGTGTAATATATATGTACGTATGTACATTTTTAAAAATATTTCAAATGCGTATTTTACAAATATTAAAAAAAGATCAGATGGTGCCTTTAGTTTTCCAAAGTATTAAAAATTTAAGTAATAAAAATTTAGAAAATAAAAATAAATAAAAATATGAAAACAGTTTGTTGCAAGAGTCATATCTTGAGGCACGAAGTGCGGACACAAGCACTCAACAATCATTGCCTTTTTAATTTTTCACACGTCGCAAGCTGAATACTTACGAATATTCTAATATAAATTCATTTTTGAAATTTTTTCGTTATATTATGATTCGGCTATTATTATACTATATTATTACTATTTTATTTAAATAAGAATAACGTTAAGGTAATGCAAAACAAGAATTTTTCACATGGTGCCAATTGATCAAATATAATATAGATTTAAAGTCTACAAACTTCTAAGGTGATGGGAATTTTTTGTCAAATTTACAATGCATGAGCATACGTGTGCACACATACAGTTGTCTGCTATCACTGTATGCGTAAAAAAGAGCTGTTTGCTGTAGAGCTCTTCGCTCGAAAATTTTTACAATCGTAAACATTGAATTTTTGAAAAAAATGAATAATTTGATTGAAAATGATTTTTGAATGATGTAATGAAAATCATTTGCTGTAAACAAATAATCGGTATTTTGATCAGAATTTTTTGAAATGATCCCAATTCAGAATGTTATGTATAGTTGATGAAAGATCTAATACTTTGTCATTACTAGACTAAGAAAAATTTGAAAAAATATTAATAAATAAATTCTATTTTATTTAATATAACTGAGTTATAAGTTTATTAATGAATTTAATGTTAAACATTTTCCTTTGGTTACTATTTATAAAATAATATAAAAACGCTGTGCTTGCCGCTTTGACGAGTTTGAGATTTTTGTAAAGGCCATTCAGTCCTCGGCCGATTAATGGTTGCGGCCCAACTGATACATAGATGTCATTATGGCATAGTAGGCCTTGTCATTTCGCACTGTACTTTTTATTATTTTTCATACGAGTGAACTGGCAAGATGTCGAGCCCGTGAGTAACTAGGTTTTTCCTATGGAAAAAATAGCAAATCACAGTAAAATCTTGTAGCCAGAACAAGAACAACAGCAGCTGAATCAGTTTGTTCCTCGGGATCAAGGGCAACGAGTGCCTCTGCCGCGTGCCCATCGACTACATTCAGGAGACGTTCAACCAGATGGGCCTGGAGTACTTCACCGAGACACTGCAAGTGATCCTGAATCCGGTGTTCGACAGTTCCTTGGACTGGGTCTTCGGCGATGAGGAGAAGTGGTACGGCATGATCTCCGCCCGATACATCATGTGGATGAGGCGTGGATGATATGCGCCAAAAGTATGAGAGAGGGGACATCGAAGTGTGTCCAAAGCTCTCCTGTAGGCAGAAAACCCTTCCTGTGGGCCACAGCGACGTGTGTGGCAAGTCCAACGTGAAAATCTTCTGCTCTCGCTGTAACGACTTTTTCGAGCTGCGATCCGATACACAGCTGGACGGAGCAATGTTCGGGACCAGCTTCTCGCACAACTTCTTCGCGCAGCGGCCGAACTTGAGACCCCAGCCGCCACTGGACGTCCCCCGGTAAGTAATTCTCCGAATTTAGTCCTGGTTCTTTTCTACACAAAGCGCTTGCATTTGCAGTCTATTTGGCTTCCGGTTTTTACGAGACGGCCTTGATGAAGCTCTAATCGCCCGAGTCCTCTCCCAAGAATATCGGATCCTCGGTCGATAAGTCCCAATGAATAATCTCTCCCACACGAGGGAGAGCAGAAATGTTTGTCCTATATATCAGTCAGCTTGTACTCACTCCAACACACAGACAAACCTAAGCCTTTTCTATTGACGACGCGGACTGCGGCGCATGTTTTTCCTTCCCTTCACAAAAGGTTATGCGTGCACCAAAGTTGACGGGCCAGGCTGGCCAATGCTTGCTGCATACCGGCATCTCCGCAGCAACGACGTTACCAGCACCATTGAAAGCAGAAACAGGATTACTATAGGCAATGCGCAGGAACAGTAAGCACAATTATTACAATAAGAAATAACACGCGAGTTTTCTGCTTCGTTTTCGCTTGGGAGAGGAGAAACCAGTTTCCCGAAATGCAATTGACACTGACAAACGCGAGTAACTGGCAGGAAAAATACTAGAATCCCAAAAATACTATCTTGAACAATTCTAGTATTTTTGCCCGATAGTCAGCTGGCGGAGAAAAAAGATACTAGCCGATAAGCCCGCCAAAAAGGCTGGCGGGAAAATTGCTAGCATATCGGTCATCCGCCGTGCCGTTGAGCTATCGAAGAAGCCCGCCTACGTGCCGAGCCCAAAGCTGCAAGTTTTATGGTGCCGCGAGACGTACGGATCTCAACGATTCGAATGCGATCGTCGGCTCCTGGAAAGGCAGAAACAATTCTGCCGAGCCGCCATTCGTTCGGTGGTAGATTGTCCTCCTTGACAACTACCATATCGTCGGCTTGGAGGTTCCTGGTCGGAAATTGCCACTTGTTTCGTTTATGGAGTTCTTTAAGATACTCCTCTTTCCACCGTGTACTAAACTGCTGATGTTGTGCCTTGAGGTGTTGCCATCGATTTATTATCGACTTGGCTTCGCCCTTTATCTCGGGTTCCGCCGTGGAAAGCAACGGCCCTCCAATAAGGAAATGGCCTGGTGTGAGGGCCAGCAAATCTGAGGGATCTTCGGACATAGGGGAGAGGGGTCTAGAGTTGAGGCAAGCCTCAATCTTAGCGAGAAGCGTCGCCAGCTCCTCAAATGTATATTTGCGGACTGACGTCGATTTAAGGAACAGGGTTTTGAAGCTTTTCACCCCTGCTTCCCACAAACCCCCCATATGTGGAGCCCCTGGTGGGATGAACCGCCATACGACTCCCTGATGGCTATATGCATCAGTCACGGACTCTTTGATAGCTTGGAGAAAGTCCCTGGAAATCAAAGTTGCCGCCCCCACAAAGGTCTTACCATTATCCGAATGGACCCGCTGAGGACAACCGCGCCTCGCTACGAAACGAGCAAAGGCCGCTAGAAATTTCTCGGTTGTTAGATCGGAAGTGGGTTCCAAATGGATAGCCTTCGTGGAAAAGCACACAAACACACAAACATATCCCTTCGTTATGAGACACGCTCTCCCTGTATAATTTTTTATTTCGAAAGGGCCGGCATAGTCGATACCCGTGTAGGTAAACGCCCTCGAGAAGGAGACTCTATCTGTCGGGAAATCGCCCATCAGCTGTGTTTGGAGTCTCTTCTTGTAAATCGTGCAAATCTTACACGGATTGACCACAGCCTTCACCAGATTCTTGATTTTAGGAATCCAATACTTGGATCGGATCAGGCGTACGATCAACTGACTACCGCCATGAAGAGTAATCTGGTGAGTAAATTGGACAATGAGGCGCGACAGTCTACAGTCATAGGGGAGAATAATCGGATGACGTTCATCATATTGCAGGGTTTTGGAGGCAGTGAGACGGCCGCACGCCCTTAAAAGGCCGCGTTGGTCAATGAACGGGAACAAATTCACCAAAGGACTTGACACTGGAAGAGGCCTTTTCTCGGTCAGATGCTGAAGCTCTTGGCCATATGCTCTGCGCTGCGCAATGGAGGTCAGAGTTCGTTCTGCCTCTCGGATCTCTTCACTTGTAGGGCGTGAATTGGGCAAGATCGAACCTTTGCGGCAGCGTTTAAGGAAGCGTTGAACATAGACCAGAACTCGAAGGGCCTTGTCCAATTTGGAGAAACGTTCGAGAAAGTCGATGGACGGGGCCTTGACAAAATGCACTTTGACCGCGCGCTGGTCTAGCTCTGTCACTGGAAGAGTGTCGCTTTGTGCTGGCCATAGCTCTCGTGGCCCTTGCAGCCACTCTTGTCCGTGCCACCAGATATGGTTTTCTGCCAATTCATGTAGGGATACGCCTCGACTGGCTAGATCGGCGGAGTTTTGTTCTGAGCGAACGTGTGCCCAACAGTCGACTGGCGTCGCCTGCGTGATCTTGGCAACTCTGTTGGCCACAAATGTGGTCCAGTTGTACGCAGGCTTTCGTAGCCAGGCTAAGACGATTGTGGAATCCCTCCAGCAGCGGATATCTGAACTGGCGGAGGGCATGTGCGGAAGGATTGCTGTCACCATTTCGGTTAACAGCACGGCACCACAGAGCTCTAGCCGAGGAAGGGAGACGGTTTTTACCGGGGCCACTCGTGTTTTGGCTGTAAGCCGGCGAGTCAGGATCTTTTGCCCCATCTCAACGCGGATGTATATAGCCGCTCCATAGGCTCTCTGAGACGCGTCACAGAAACCGTGGTGCTCTATGATTACCTCAGGCTGGTACCAGATCCATCTCGGAACGCGGATCTGGTTGAGGTCGGAATACTCGTCTAAAAACGATTGCCACCGCTGACTCATTTCAGTGGGAAGCTTATCGTCCCAGCCTAAGTTTTGCAACCAAATCTCCTGCATGAACATTTTTGAACGGATTATGAACGGCGCGAGCCACCCGGCAGGATCGAACAACCTAGCGATTTGGGACAAAACTTCTCGCTTTGTATAGGAGGGTTCCCCAACTAAGTCGGGGGGAACGAAATAGAATTCGTCGGACTTTGCCCTTCACCGAATACCGAGCGTCTTGGCCGTGCTTTCGGCATCGATGTCGAGGAACTCGCTATGAAGGAGGTGTTCGGCCGGGACATCTTTAAGGACGCTTTTGTTGTTTGAGGTCCACTTTCTTAGCGGAAACCCGGAGGCACTTAGGGCAGCTTGCAACTCTCGAATTGAACTTTGGGCTTCGTTTACGGAATTCGCCCCTGCCAGAACGTCGTCGACGTACATGTGCTGCTGGATGATGCGGCTGGCATTTGGAAATGGCACTTGGATATCCTCTGCCAGCTGTTGCAAGACTCGAATGGCGAGGAAGGGGGCGCAGTTGACCCCGAAGGTAACTGTTTTTAGTTCAAAGTCTCGGATATCTCCTTCCTTGTTTCGGAACAGAATTCTTTGAAACGGGGTATGTTTTGGATCGACCCAGATCTGACGATACATTTTCGTAATGTCTGCACTGAAGACGTATTGAAAATAACGCCATTTCAGGACCTGGATCGTTAGATCGGATTGTAGGACTGGACCAGCATGAAGGATATCATTTAAGCTGGTCCCATTTGCCGACGGACTTGAAGCGTTGAATACAACGCGAAGCTTTGTAGTGGTGCTTTACGCTACCGCGTGATGAGGAAGATGATACGAGGGAGAATTGTGAGTCGGCGGAACTTCTTTCATATGACCCAGATCCAGGTACCCCTGGATCACGCTGTCATATTGCACTTTTAAGGGAAAGTCTCTTTTTAAACGATTTTCGTTTCTAAGAAACTGAGCTAACGCAATGGACCTTGAATATCCTAAATCGGATCCGGTGTTCTCGGGATCCCGGAACGGGAGCTGGCGTCTTTTGTTGTTGTTTGGAGGAAGTTCCTTTCACAATAGGAGTCCGACTCTTTTACCATCTTTACTGGTAGATCCTCCACCTCCTTTTCCCATAAGGACAGGGTCTGCTTGGGCAGTTTTCTCGCGCAAAGGAAAACCAAGAGACAATACCAGTTTTCTGTGGATACCTGGGAATGCGCTAGTCCTGTTAAACACCCCTGAATCGTGGATTGTAGCTCTTTTAAAGCATGACCAGATTCTTGCGAAATTGAACTCAAGTTAAAAAGGAGCTTGAGCTGGCTGTTGACTAAAAGTCGCTTGTTTTGGAACCGATCTCGCAGCGCCTCCCACGCCGAAGCAAAACCATCATTCGTGAGAGGAGATTTCGCCACGATGGCTTTTGCTTCGCCACTTGTTTTCGTAAGGAGATGGAATAGCTTCTCGACCGGAGTCAGCCTGGGGTTTTTTACGTAAATTGCCGTGAATAGGTCCCGGAAAGTGGGCCATCGGAGGTAGTCACCATCGAAGACTTCCGTGTCGCATGGAGGTAAGCGGCAGCAGGACGAAATTAGCGGCTGAGAGGGTGCTTGCGCGACTTGAGGCGTTGCTCTGTCGATTGTTTCGCCAATTTGTGCTGCACATGACTCGTATACTGAGTAGCAGTAGTCATATTTGGCCTGGAGAATAGGCACTGTGTCGAGGGATCCTTCTTGGGCCATTAGGTCAGAGCATGTTTCGTACTCTCTTTCCACTTTGTCCCATAAGGCTCGCACCTGTTGCAGACGGACTTGTAACGTGTGTAGGGACGGAGAGGCTTGATCAGGAGTGTTGATCTTCGCTTCAAAAAGGCTTACGCGATCGCTGACGGCGATGAATTTATGCAACGCTGCGTTTGCGGGCGTTGGCTGCTCAGAGGATGCCATTTTCTTTGTGGCAGAGCGTGTGACGCGGAGGAAATCAGTCCCGACAGCGGAGGGACTCTCGGATTTTCTCGATAGAGAAGACTGACTAGACGCTCGCGTCACTGGTCGGGAAATGACCAACCTAGGAGTTGTCTTCGAACTGGTCGATGGCAAAACCTTTGCTTTCGGAGTGGGAGTCGCGGTTTTGACCCTGGGACTAACGGACTTGGGTGCTGGCCTACCGCGAGTGGATAGCGGAGATTGCGGGTTGAACTTTTGTTCTTTTCCAGGTGCGGGTGTCTTTTTCTTGTCTCCCTCTAGGGGCATGCTCAGCTATGCCCTAGGAGAAGGAAGTCAAGAAGGACTGCACGCCGCAAAAAATGTGGAATTGAAAAAGAACCAGACACAGAGGGCACCCCAATCTGGATGGACAACGGATCCCGTCGGAATTCGGGAGAAAGTTGCAATTGGGATCTGGAGATTGGAGCACGAACAAAAAAAAAACCCAAATTTCTGTGAAATAAGGCCCCAATAGATCTTCAATCTACTGGAAAAAGCTTAAATGAAGCACAATATAGCTAAAATTCAGTGTGAAAAAAATAGCTAGGAGGATTCACAAAAAAAAACAACAGCTAGAGTGAAGTCCACAAGAGATATAGCTATATTGGAGTCTAGAAAAACAATAGCTCAAATTTATAGCTAAAAAAAAATAAAAAAAATAAAAATAGCTACCAGCTGGAGTCTGGATAATAGCCAAGGATTTATAAAAAATCGCTACCGACTGGAAATCCCGAAAAAAAATAGCTAAAAGCTAATAAGCTAATAGCTAAATAGCTAATAGCTAATAATATAAAAATAGCTATAAACTTGAATTTATAAAAAATAGCTACCGGATTTAGGACCACAACGAAAAAATCGCGAAAATTTCATTATTTTAATTTAGGAACCAGAAATAGGAGCCAGAAATAGCTTGTAAAAAAAAATTATTATTTTACTTAAATAATTATTA
Organism: Drosophila mauritiana; assembly: GCF_004382145.1. NCBI lineage: Eukaryota > Metazoa > Arthropoda > Insecta > Diptera > Drosophilidae > Drosophila > Drosophila mauritiana. The sequence goes on from NW_022881437.1 coordinate 75,633, forward strand.
AATAATCGGGTCAGTTTTTTTTTTTATTTTAAATTTTGTCGTCGGACTTATTTATTTTTACTTTATGTTTCGATTCTAGGGTATTCTCTCGTCGCTATGCGCCGGTTTTTGTCAGGGCAATAAAGAACAAAGAGGAGACGAAAGAACTTGCAGTTGGCAAGCCTATGTAAGTCGCGACTGTGTGTATGTATGTATGTATTAGTTGGAGTTTAATGGGGGACTTGCCATATTTATTTATTTTCAGGTTTTATTTTATTCTGTATGTCGAGATTTATGTTTTATTTTTGAGCCATTATTTATTATTTTTGGTAATATATTTATGTATATGTATGGATATGTATATTTATGTGTATGTAAAATTTTGCTGAATATATGTATATGTATATTTGATTTAATTTAGTTGAATTTGTGCTTTGTATATTTTATTGAGGCAAAAAACAGCAGTTTAGCAGCGGACGATAATAGTGAATTTTGGACAGTGTTTTTAAAAAAAACAAAATGTATATATATATACGTATATGCGCTTGGATACCAGCGGATCACCGTGAGACGAATTAGGGGGCCGGTATTGGCAAAGTGCTTGTTTATGCACTTAAAAAAAAGATGTAATCACGGTGGCTGGGCGCATGTACTTATATATTTTCACTGTTCACTTGATACGGATGGACGAAAAGAATGAACGCCGTTGGAAAAACGAAAATGGCGACCACGGACGGAATAGGATTTAAAGCCGTACTTATCTTGATTTTTCCGCAAGGAGCGCTGGCAGGATCAGGAAGACATCCGGCTCGAAGGACCATGAAGTGGAGTGGGCGGAAAAAAACTTGTTGACCGCGCGGCTGATTCCTCCAGAAATTAAACGCACGGGATCGACTTCAAAAATTTGCACTTTATTCACGCACTTGTAAATTAAGACTACCTTAAAACTAACATTGGAAATACCGCGGGACCGCGGAGAGGTGAATACCTTGCGGGAAGGGAGGAGAGCGAGAGGAGAGAAGGAGAGTGCGAGCAGCGGTGCTTGCAAGCCGTGGAGGACCTTTGAGTACAAGCATTGGCCGCTTACACTGCCGCTCAACTGTTTGCGCCCTTCTGGCGTGAACAGCCGCCAACGACCGGTCGATGCTGCTCACCGGCATGCATGGGTCGATCATGGCCCCGGTCTCGAAGGTCTTCGAGCCCGTGTCCAGCACGACGATGGCTGTAGGCAGTATGGGGACAGCCTTCTGCTACGGAGACCTTCGGACGCGGGCGATTGTTGGCGACTGGGGCTGGTGGCGGAGTGCGGGAAATCCGGACCGGACGAGGTGCAGCGGGATGGCGCTCTCTGCGCGTCGGAGCTGGTAGCGCTGCCGGGGACGGAGCGGGGAGGACCTCGTGCATGTGGAGTAGAGTGTGGTGGTCTCCTCCACACTTATTGCATCCCTCTTGGCTGCGGCAGTCTCCTCCTGAGTGCTGATGGGCGAGGCAGTTCGAGCAGTACTTATTAATAAGTACTGCCCGAAGGCGCTTTTCAGCGCTCAGTTTGTGGAACCTCTTGCACTTTCGGAGAGGATGGATTCCAGAGCAGACTCGGCAGCGGTAGGATTTAATACCTCGAGTACGTCTGCTCTCCAATGACTGGGTGGCACGAGGACGCGGAGCCATTATTGGAGGAAGTGAGTAAGTCTGCTATTAAAAGAAATGAAAAAGCTTAGTGTGAGCCAACTACTATTTGGGCCCCGGAATGGGGGAAGTGCCCTAATCCCTAGGAACGGAAGACTCTTTGTCCTCCATTGGTAGCAGAATAACTTTGTGGACAGGGCGTTTTATGGTGCCGCGAGACGTACGGATCTCAACGACTCGAATGCGATCGTCGGCTCCTGGAAAGGCAGAAACAATTCTGCCGAGCCGCCATTCGTTCGGTGGTAGATTGTCCTCCTTGACAACTACCATATCGTCGGCTTGGAGGTTCCTGGTCGGAAATTGCCATTTGTTTCGTTTATGGAGTTCTTTAAGATACTCCTCTTTCCACCGTGTACTAAACTGCTGATGTTGTGCCTTGAGGTGTTGCCATCGATTTATTATCGACTTGGCTTCGCCCTTTATCTCGGGTTCCGCCGTGGAAAGCAACGGCCCTCCAATAAGGAAATGGCCTGGTGTGAGGGCCAGCAAAAGTTGCCGCCCCCACAAAGGCCTCGCTACGAAACGAGCAAAGGCCGCTAGAAATTTCTCGGTTGTTAGATCGGAAGTGGGTTCCAAATGGATAGCCTTCGTGGAAAAGCACACAAACACACAAACATATCCCTTCGTTATGAGACACGCTCTCCCTGTATAATTTTTTATTTCGAAAGGGCCGGCATAGTCGATACCCGTGTAGGTAAACGCCCTCGAGAAGGAGACTCTATCTGTCGGGAAATCGCCCATCAGCTGTGTTTGGAGTCTCTTCTTGTAAATCGTGCAAATCTTACACGGATTGACCACAGCCTTCACCAGATTCTTGATTTTAGGAATCCAATACTTGGATCGGATCAGGCGTACGATCAACTGACTACCGCCATGAAGAGTAATCTGGTGAGTAAATTGGACAATGAGGCGCGACAGTCTACAGTCATAGGGGAGAATAATCGGATGACGTTCATCATATTGCAGGGTTTTGGAGGCAGTGAGACGGCCGCACGCCCTTAAAAGGCCGCGTTGGTCAATGAACGGGAACAAATTCACCAAAGGACTTGACACTGGAAGAGGCCTTTTCTCGGTCAGATGCTGAAGCTCTTGGCCATATGCTCTGCGCTGCGCAATGGAGGTCAGAGTTCGTTCTGCCTCTCGGATCTCTTCACTTGTAGGGCGTGAATTGGGCAAGATCGAACCTTTGCGGCAGCGTTTAAGGAAGCGTTGAACATAGACCAGAACTCGAAGGGCCTTGTCCAATTTGGAGAAACGTTCGAGAAAGTCGATGGACGGGGCCTTGACAAAATGCACTTTGACCGCGCGCTGGTCTAGCTCTGTCACTGGAAGAGTGTCGCTTTGTGCTGGCCATAGCTCTCGTGGCCCTTGCAGCCACTCTTGTCCGTGCCACCAGATATGGTTTTCTGCCAATTCATGTAGGGATACGCCTCGACTGGCTAGATCGGCGGAGTTTTGTTCTGAGCGAACGTGTGCCCATCAGTCGACTGGCGTCGCCTGCGTGATCTTGGCAACTCTGTTGGCCCCAAATGTGGTCCAGTTGTACGCAGGCTTTCGTAGCCAGGCTAAGACGATTGTGGAATCTCTCCAGCAGCGGATATCTGAACTGGCGGAGGGCATGTGCGGAAGGATTGCTGTCACCATTTCGATTAACAGCACGGCACCACAGAGCTCTAGCCGAGGAAGGGAGACGGTTTTTACCGGGGCCACTCGTGTTTTGGCTGTAAGCCGGCGAGTCAGGATCTTTTGCCCCATCTCGACGCGGATGTATATAGCCGCTCCATAGGCTCTCTGAGACGCGTCACAGAAACCGTGGTGCTCTATGATTACCTCAGGCTGGTACCAGATCCATCTCGGAACGCGGATCTGGTTGAGGTCGGAATACTCGTCTAAAAACGATTGCCACCGCTGACTCATTTCAGTGGGAAGCTTATCGTCCCAGCCTAAGTTTTGCAACCAAATCTCCTGCATGAACATTTTTGAACGGATTATGAACGGCGCGAGCCACCCGGCAGGATCGAACAACCTAGCGATTTGGGACAAAACTTCTCGCTTTGTATAGGAGGGTTCCCCAACTAAGTCGGGGGGAACGAAATAGAATTCGTCGGACTTTGCCCTCCACCGAATACCGAGCGTCTTGGCCGTGCTTTCGGCATCGATGTCGAGGAACTCGCTATGAAGGAGGTGTTCGGCCGGGACATCTTTAAGGACGCTTTTGTTGTTTGAGGTCCACTTTCTTAGCGGAAACCCGGAGGCACTTAGGGCAGCTTGCAACTCTCGAATTGAACTTTGGGCTTCGTTTACGGAATTCGCCCCTGCCAGAACGTCGTCGACGTACATGTGCTGCTGGATGATGCGGCTGGCATTTGGAAATGGCACTTGGATATCCTCTGCCAGCTGTTGCAAGACTCGAATGGCGAGGAAGGGGGCGCAGTTGACCCCGAAGGTAACTGTTTTTAGTTCAAAGTCTCGGATATCTCCTTCCTTGTTTCGGAACAGAATTCTTTGAAACGGGGTATGTTTTGGATCGACCCAGATCTGACGATACATTTTCGTAATGTCTGCACTGAAGACGTATTGAAAATAACGCCATTTCAGGACCTGGATTGTTAGATCGGATTGTAGGACTGGACCAGCATGAAGGATATCATTTAAGCTGGTCCCATTTGCCGACGGACTTGAAGCGTTGAATACAACGCGAAGCTTTGTAGTGGTGCTTTACGCTACCGCGTGATGAGGAAGATGGTAACGGAACTTCTTTCATATGACCCAGATCCAGGTACTCCTGGATCACGCTGTCATATTGCTCTTTTAAGGGAAAGTCTCTTTTTAAACGATTTTCGTTTCTAAGAAACTGAGCTAACGCAATGGACCTTGAATATCCTAAATCGGATCCGGTATTCTCGGGATCCCGGAACGGGAGCGTCACCACGTACCTCCCGCTTGCGTCTTTTGTTGTTGTTTGGAGGAAGTTCCTTTCACAATAGGAGTCCGACTCTTTTACCATCTTTACTGGTAGATCCTCCACCTCCCAGAACTTGCTGAGAAGCGTGTCGAGCGAATCAGGGTCGCCTATTTGGTGCACCTGGGTCGTGAAGGATGCGACCCGTTTCGGCTTACCCTTGGAAATCGGACCCGTTAGCACCCACCCGAAAATAGTTTCTTGGCCCAGGAGCGAGCCGCAAATATTTTGTCGGGTGCCATCCATCATTATGGATGGTAGAATGTCAGTACATCAATTTGAGAGCTCTCAAAAAAGGTAGGATCTGCCCAGCGGAGTGCGGGCAGGTCCTTCAAAGAATTCCGAGGGATCGGATAGGAGGGCAGTTTGCCTGAGAGCTCCGGAAGGACGTACGCTTCAGTGTCTAACTGTAGACCTGGCTTAGTAGGAGCGCGAATCCCGAAGTGACATAGCTTCGACGATTTCGCGGTGACCGAATGATTTAACCCGGAGATGTGGGTCTGGGTGTTGCGGAATGGCAACTTGATGAGGTTGAACAGGCGTTCTGAAATGAACGTCGCCTCGGATCCCGAGTCGATTAAGGCTCGGGCGCGGTAGTTTTTCCCCAAATGGCACACGTCAATCATCGCTGTGCTCAGTAGGACGGCTGAAGTGCCGGACGCAAAAAAAGTTTGCACCGCTGAGGTGCTTGCCGATGCATTTCTGCTAGAGGGTCTCGGAGGTTGCTGTGTAGGGGGCGAGGTTGAGGAACTCACATTTTCGGAATTTGGGGGGCTGCGATGCAGCAGCGTATGGTGCCTGCCCTTACATGTAAAGCAGCTGTGTGTGCTTGTGCAGTCACGTAGCTGGTGACCTCTGGCAAAACAATTCAGACATAGCTGCTTCTTTTTTATATAGCCGGAGCGCGAGTCAGCAGACATTTGAAGAAAACGCGGGAACAATCTTACCGGATGGTTCTCCTTATAACATAAGTCACACCCTTTCTGTTTGGTGCTGACCTTTGTCTCGAAGGATTGAAGCCTTTCTGGAACTGCCTGAGTCGGTTTCATATCTTCGATGGCTTCCAATGTCCGATACCTTTCGCTCAGGAAGGCATTCATTTCTTCCCAAGCTGGGATCTCGGATTTGGTAGTTAGCGACTGTTCCCATAAGGACAGGGTCTGCTTGGGCAGTTTGCTCGCGCAAAGGAAAACCAAGAGACAATACCAGTTTTCTGTGGATACCTGGGAATGCGCTAGTCCTGTTAAACACCCCTGAATCGTGGATTGTAGCTCTTTTAAAGCATGACCAGATTCTTGCGAAATTGAACTCAAGTTAAAAAGGAGCTTGAGCTGGCTGTTGACTAAAAGTCGCTTGTTTTGGAACCGATCTCGCAGCGCCTCCCACGCCGAAGCAAAACCATCATTCGTGAGAGGAGATTTCGCCACGATGGCTTTTGCTTCGCCACTTGTTTTCGTAAGGAGATGGAATAGCTTCTCGACCGGAGTCAGCCTGGGGTTGTTTACGTAAATTGCCGTGAATAGGTCCCGGAAAGTGGGCCATCGGAGGTAGTCGCCATCGAAGACTTCCGTGTCGCATGGAGGTAAGCGGCAGCCGGACGAAATTAGCGGCTGAGTGGGTGATTGCGCGACTTGAGGCGTTGCTCTGTCGATTGTTTCGCCAATTTGTGCTGCACATGACTCGTATACTGAGTAGCAGTAGTCATATTTGGCCTGGAGAATAGGCACTGTGTCGAGAGATCCTTCTTGGGCCATTAGGTCAGAGCATGTTTCGTACTCTCTTTCCACTTTGTCCCATAAGGCTCGCACCTGTTGCAGACGGACTTGTAACGTGTGTATGGACGGAGAGGCTTGATCAGGAGTGTTGATCTTCGCTTCGAAAAGGCTTACGCGATCGCTGACGGCGATGAATTTATGCAACGCTGCGTTTGCGGGCGTTGGCTGCTCAGAGGATGCCATTTTCTTTGTGGTAGAGCGTGTGACGCGGAGGAAATCAGTCCCGACAGCGGAGGGACTCTCGGATTTTCTCGATAGAGAAGACTCACTAGACGCTCGCGTCACTGGTCGGGAAATGACCAACCTAGGAGTTGTCTTCGAACTGGTCGATGGCAAAACCTTTGCTTTCGGAGTGGGAGTCGCGGTTTTGACCCTGGGACTAACGGACTTGGGTGCTGGCCTACCGCGAGTGTATAGCGGAGATTGCGGGTTGAACTTTTGTTCTTTTCCAGGTGCGGGTGTCTTTTTCTTGTCTCCCTCTAGGGGCATGCTCAGCTATGCCCTAGGAGAAGGAAGTCAAGAAGGACTGCACGCCGCAATAAATGTGGAATTGAAAAAGAACCAGACACAGAGGGCACCCCAATCTGGATGGACAACTGATCCCGTCTGAATTCGGGAGAAAGTTGCAATTGGGATCTGGAGATTGGAGCACGAAGGAAAAAAAAATCCAAATTTCTGTGAAATAAGGCCCCAATAGATCTTCAATCTACTGGAAAAAGCTTAAATGAAGCACAATATAGCTAAAATTCTGTGTGAAAAAAATAGCTAGGAGGATTCACAAAAAAAAACAACAGCTAGAGTGAAGTCCACAAGAAGATATAGCTATATTGGAGTCTAGAAAAACAATAGCTCAAATTTATAGCTAAACAAAAATAAAAAAAATAAAAATAGCTACCAGCTGGAGTCTGGATAATAGCCAAGGATTTATAAAAAATCGCTACCGACTGGAAATCCCGAAAAAAATAGCTAAAAGCTAATAGCTAATAAGCTAATAGCTAAATAGCTAATAGCTAATAATATAAAAAATAGCTATAAACTTGAATTTATAAAAAATAGCTACCGGATTTAGGACCACAACGAAAAAATCGCGACAATTTTATTATTTTAATTTAGGAACCAGAAATAGGAGCCAGAAATAGCTTGTAAAAAAAATTATTATTTGGCTTAAATAATTATTAAATAATCGGGTCAGTTTTTTTTTTTTTATTTTAAATTTTGTCGTCGGACTTATTTATTTTTACTTTATGTTTCGATTCTAGGGTATTCTCTCGTCGCTATGCGCCGGTTTTTGTCAGGGCAATAAAGAACAAAGAGGAGACGAAAGAACTTGCAGTTGGCAAGCCCATGTAAGTCGCGACTGTGTGTATGTAAATTAAAATTGTTACTCTTTATTTATTTAAAAAAAATAAATTTTATTTTTTATTATTTAACATTTATTTGGTGATAAACTTTTTCACTTATCATATACTATTACGAGACACTTGGTAACTTATGTTTAACTTCGATCTCGTCCCGATTCAGACTCCCGATTCAGACTCCCAATTCAGACTCCCGATTCAGACTCCCAATTCAGACTCCCGATTCAGACTCCCGATTCAGACTCCCAATTCAGACTCCCGATTCAGACTCCCAATTCAGACTGATCTTCAAATTCTAAGTCCTAATCCAATCAACCTCGGCCAGAAGCTTTTCTTTCGGAAAATTACCGAACTTTCGATAAAAGCTTTATGCTGGAAATTTTCCACTGCATTGTGAAATTCAATTATGCTGATCGATGCAATTTTTGATTGATACGCAATAAGTCGGCCGTGGCTTGGTCTCCAAGCGGAAGCTGTGTTTACGTTAAGTTTGGGTTGCTTATGTTAGCGGGTAGCTGAGTGCTGGCAAAGGCAATGACAAAAACAAAGGCAAGGGCAATTCCGACGAGATTGAGAATTGGAATTTGTTTATAATTTGTGGAAGGGAGCTATGTTCATGGGTTGGATAACTTGTATGTATGTATTAGTTGGAGTTTAATAGGGGAATTGCCATATTTATTTATGTATGGAGAAACATATGTATGTAATGTAATCTCCGAAGAAAAAGTTCAGGTTTTATTTTATTCTGTATGTCGAGATTTATGTTTTATTTTTGAGCCATTATTTATTATTTTTGGTAATTATTGGAATATTGTATATATGTATTGGAATATATGTATGTCAATGGATATGTATGGATATGTATATTTATGTGTATGTAAAATTTTGCTGAATATATGTATATGTATATTTGATTTAATTTAGTTGAATTTGTGGTTTGTATATTTTATTGAGGCAAAAAACAGCAGTTTAGCAGCGGACGATAATAGTGAATTTTGGACAGTGTTTTAAAAAAAACAAAATGTATATATATATACGTATATGCGCTTGGATACCAGCGGATCACCGTGAGACGAATTAGGGGGCCGGTATTGGCAAAGTGCTTGTTTATGCACTTAAAAAAAAGATGTAATCACGGTGGCTGGGCGCATGTACTTATATATTTTCACTTTTCACTTGATACGGATGGACGGAAAGAATGAACGCGACCACGGACGGAATAGGATTTAAAGCCGTACTTATCTTGATTTTTCCGCAAGGAGCGCTGGCAGGATCAGGAAGACATCCGGCTCGAAGGACCATGAAGTGGAGTGGGCGGAAAAAAACTTGTTGACCGCGCGGCTTATTCCTCCAGAAATTAAACGCACGGGATCGACTTCAAAAATTTGCACTTTATTCACGCACTTGTAAATTAAGACTACCTTAAAACTAACATTGGAAATACCGCGGGACCGCGGAGAGGTGAATACCTTGCGGGAAGGGAGGAGAGCGAGAGGAGAGAAGGAGAGCGCGAGCAGCGGTGCTTGCAAGCCGTGGAGGAGCTTTGAGTACAAGCATTGGCCGCTTACACTGCCGCTCAACTGTTTGCGCCCTTCTGGCGTGAACGGATCAAAAATAATATAGATTTAAATTCTACGAACTTCTAAGGTGATGGGAATTTTTTGTCAAATTTACAATGCATGAGCATACGTGTGCACACATACAGTTGTCTGCTATCACTGTATGCGTAGAAAAGAGCTGTTCGCTGTAGCGCTCTTCGCTCGAAAATATTTACAATCGTAAATGTATTTTAAACACTGTACGTGTCTGTCACATTATTAACATGGTTGTGGTCTGCGCTTGCAAGACGCAGCTGGGCAATGAGTTTGGTATATTGTGAGGTCATTCTTAGAATTTGACTACAACGTAGAATATGACTGGCGCCAAAGTACCGTTACGAGTGAGGCGACGGCGTTGTCGCGCTGTCGCCAAGTGTAGTCCAGCTAGGGTGTGTAAAGGATAGATCGATGCGTAGAAAATACGATCAGTTGCATACAGACGATCGCGCACGCCGGTTGGAATTCGCTTCACTCAAATAGTTTATTTGCCAATATTGAAGATCAGGCGCAAGAAAATGCCAACGCTGCGACATCAGAAGTGGGATCTGCTTTGCCTACAAATATCACCGATGCATACCTGGCAGCTTTACAAGTGCAAAACAGCAACCTATTGGAGATCATCAAAAATATGCAGACACCAAAGGCATCGGCAACTGATGAAAAGGGATAACATATAACTCTCCCAAAGTTTCATCCTGAGGGAGCTGGTGCAGATGCCTCAGCTTGGTGTACAACAGTGGATCTCATTTTTGCTGATAAAATGCCCGAAGGTAGCAGCCTGATGATAACTTTAAGTAAGGCGCTAGAGGGAAGTGCATCACAATGGCTGTCCCAAATATGCTTTGCTGGCATCACATGGCCACAATTTAAAGAACTCTTCGTTCAACGCTTCGTCGGCATCGAAACGTCTGCAGCCACACTGATGAACATTTTGAGCGGGCGAATAAAGTCTGGAGAAAGTTACACCGAATATGGAAGCCGAATCGTCACCTTACTTATGTCCAAATTTAAATCTATTGATCTGGAGGAAATGGCGGTTTCACTTACTCTGGCTCACATGGCACAAATTGATGACAAATTGTCGCGCTGGGTTTTTACAAACAATATTAAAACTCGAAATGACATGCAACAACAACTACAAGCGCACACTTTTAAAAAACGGAACCTTGATGACGACGCATCTACAATAGACCCGGAGCGTAAAAAGTCTAAGTATCTCTCTCAAGTGGAATGCAATTATTGTGGAAAGACTGGACATAAATATGCTGAATGTCGTGCTCGGCAGAGGTCACAAAATCAAGGAAGAAGTCACAACGGAAGTTCAACGCAAGGATCAAAAGACCGGTCAACAGTCAAATGTTTCAAATACGACGAGCTTGGGCACTTCGCATTCGCCTGTTCAAAAGGACGAGAAACCGAGAAACGTGTTGACATCTGTACTGTAGCTCCACCATCAGGAATAGTAAGAAGTTCAACCGGGGAGTCCGTTCCAAATTTTTTTTGATTCCATATTGAAAGAGGGATTAGCGGATGTGTTCATGGAAGGATGAATTAGTGTGCTTTGCTTATGAGTGGTATAGGTAACGGCTTCGTGACATGCACAATGCAAATTCTAGCTGCCGTAAAGATTTGTAATTTTGATTTTAATTTGAATTTTGAAATACGATTCAATGTAGGCGACCATGAGTGAAGAGCGAAATCAAACAAATCTATACCCAAGGTTTGGGGCCATAGGTAATGGCGGAAAAGCTTGATGGTGACCGATATGTGTTGAGATCTTTGACAAGCAAGAGAACGTATAGTAGGCCCACGAATAGTTATGGTCGATGCCTGTTGAGGTAAACGCAGACCAATGCGAGAGATCGCCGACTGAGGCACTCGTAGAGACCAATGTGAGAGATCGCCGACTGAGGCACTCGTAGAGACCACTGCGAGAGATCGCCGACGGAGGCACTCGTAGAGACCATAGACTCTGAGTTAATTATTCACAAGGCTACAGCTACACCATATGGTGCGCATTGACCATGTGGCGGGGGCTATGAGGGTCCGGAGGGACCATGATGCATGAGGATGCGTGAGATCGTTGCAAGGAGTGCAGAAAGAGCCTGACAGTGTGACATAATAGAGACAAAAGAGAGAGAATGGTAAGGTAAAGAATGAAAAGAAAGAAGTGCGGCAAGAGATACGATTACTGTTTGATCAAAAGAAATGAAGTCATAAAATGTAAATTGCAAAGAAAAGTTTGAGCAAGGCAAGGGATGCCGATATATTATTTAATAAAAATGTTTCGGATATTGATGAAATAAAGAAGTGAAGTTGAGGAATATAAGGAAAGCAACGAGAGGGCGATACTGACGCACGTTGTATTGGGTATGGAGCGATCCTGTTACATAAAATTGATTAGATTTAACACCGAGGGTGCATGGTGGCCGTTTTTACAGGCGTTTGATTTCGTATAGAGTATAGAAAAGGCGAGCGAATGGCGCATGTGGATTTTCTCTCTCGAAATCCAGTGCTTGAACAACAGAAAGTTATGAATAAGACTTCAGAGTTACGAATCAATTTGACCGAGGTATCTGATAACTGGTTGGTTTCAGAAGAACAGCGAGATACTGAGATACAAGATATAATTGTAAAGTTAAAGAATAATGAGTTACGTTATTATGCATCTTGGATGGGAAAAGACGCTGGACAAAGTCTATTGTTATTATCGGTTTGAAAATTTGTCTAAATGTGTGCGTGGATTCGTGGAAGATTGCATTACATGTAAAGTTTCTAAGCCACTAGCGGGAAAAGTGCAGGCTGAGCTGCATCCTATTCCTAAAATAGAAGCCGAGTCTAGTCAGAGATCATGGCAGGATGCGTTGGCTGAAGTGCAGCTAGCAATGAATGGCACGATTAATCGTGTGACTAAGTTTAGCCCTTTGGAATTATTGATTGGTAAAGAAGCTCGACCTTTTGGCTTGTTGCCGCTAAACGAAAATAACGATGATGAGGTAGACAAAGAAAATTTGAGAAAGGAGGCTAAAAAGAACATGAAAGCTCAAGCAGAATACGATAAAGATGAGTTATGTAAAGACAGGGGCAGCACAATAGGAGTTGTGTCTGTTGCCCAATAGAGGAACTGAAGACCGCACCATAGCAGAAGAGACTTGTTATGGCGGGGGTCGTTTGTGTAAAAGGAACTACATAAAATATAAGTTCAGTTTGTGTAAAAGGAACTACACAAAATATAAGTTCAGTTTTTGTAAAAAGAACTACACAAAATATAAGTTTAGTATGTGTAAAAGAAACTACACAAAATATAAGTTAATTATGTGTAAAAGGAACTACACTAAAGATAAGTTTATTATGTGTGAAAGGAACTACACAAAAGATAAGTTAATTATTTGTAAAAGGAACTACAAAATTTGTTTGATTTAAAAGTTAAGAGAAAAATGTGTTAAAGGAATTACACGAATGGTATGATTTATTAAATTTAAATTATGTTACGAAAATTTAAATTTGAACCTAATTTGAATCAGAAATAGATTGAATGGAAATAATTCTATGAAATATACAGAGATTCTTTGAATCCAGAAGCATTATCACCTATGTGGTAGATTTAAGACAACACACGAGGACGTGTATTATGTCAGGAAGGCCGTGTCGCATTACGAATGTATTTTGACCACTGTACGTGTCTGTCACATTATTAACATGGTTAGACCACTACGCTTGCAAGACGCAGCTGGGCAATGAGGTTGGTATATTGTGAGGTCATTCTTAGAATTTGACTACAACGTAGAATATGACTGGCGCCAAAGTACCGTTACGAGTGAGGCGACGGCGTTGTCGCGCTGTCGCCAAGTGTAGTCCAGCTAGGGTGTGTAAAGGATAGATCGATGCGTAGAAAATACGATCAGTTGCATACAGACGATCGCGCACGCCGGTTGGAATTCGCTTCACTCAAATAGTTTATTTGCCAATATTGAAGATCAGGCGCAAGAAAATGCCAACGCTGCGACATCAGAAGTGGGATCTGCTTTGCCTACAAATATCACCGATGCATACCTGGCAGCTTTACAAGTGCAAAACAGCAACCTATTGGAGATCATCAAAAATATGCAGACACCAAAGGCATCGGCAACTGATGAAAAGGGATAACATATAACTCTCCCAAAGTTTCATCCTGAGGGAGCTGGTGCAGATGCCTCAGCTTGGTGTACAACAGTGGATCTCATTTTTGCTGATAAAATGCCCGAAGGTAGCAGCCTGATGATAACTTTAAGTAAGGCGCTAGAGGGAAGTGCATCACAATGGCTGTCCCAAATATGCTTTGCTGGCATCACATGGCCACAATTTAAAGAACTCTTCGTTCAACGCTTCGTCGGCATCGAAACGTCTGCAGCCACACTGATGAACATTTTGAGCGGGCGAATAAAGTCTGGAGAAAGTTACACCGAATATGGAAGCCGAATCGTCACCTTACTTATGTCCAAATTTAAATCTATTGATCTGGAGGAAATGGCGGTTTCACTTACTCTGGCTCACATGGCACAAATTGATGACAAATTGTCGCGCTGGGTTTTTACAAACAATATTAAAACTCGAAATGACATGCAACAACAACTACAAGCGCACACTTTTAAAAAACGGAACCTTGATGACGACGCATCTACAATAGACCCGGAGCGTAAAAAGTCTAAGTATCTCTCTCAAGTGGAATGCAATTATTGTGGAAAGACTGGACATAAATATGCTGAATGTCGTGCTCGGCAGAGGTCACAAAATCAAGGAAGAAGTCACAACGGAAGTTCAACGCAAGGATCAAAAGACCGGTCAACAGTCAAATGTTTCAAATACGACGAGCTTGGGCACTTCGCATTCGCCTGTTCAAAAGGACGAGAAACCGAGAAACGTGTTGACATCTGTACTGTAGCTCCACCATCAGGAATAGTAAGAAGTTCAACCGGGGAGTCCGTTCCAAATTTTTTTTGATTCCATATTGAAAGAGGGATTAGCGGATGTGTTCATGGAAGGATGAATTAGTGTGCTTTGCTTATGAGTGGTATAGGTAACGGCTTCGTGACATGCACAATGCAAATTCTAGCTGCCGTAAAGATTTGTAATTTTGATTTTAATTTGAATTTTGAAATACGATTCAATGTAGGCGACCATGAGTGAAGAGCGAAATCAAACAAATCTATACCCAAGGTTTGGGGCCATAGGTAATGGCGGAAAAGCTTGATGGTGACCGATATGTGTTGAGATCTTTGACAAGCAAGAGAACGTATAGTAGGCCCACGAATAGTTATGGTCGATGCCTGTTGAGGTAAACGCAGACCAATGCGAGAGATCGCCGACTGAGGCACTCGTAGAGACCAATGTGAGAGATCGCCGACTGAGGCACTCGTAGAGACCACTGCGAGAGATCGCCGACGGAGGCACTCGTAGAGACCATAGACTCTGAGTTAATTATTCACAAGGCTACAGCTACACCATATGGTGCGCATTGACCATGTGGCGGGGGCTATGAGGGTCCGGAGGGACCATGATGCATGAGGATGCGTGAGATCGTTGCAAGGAGTGCAGCAAGAGCCTGACAGTGTGACATAATAGAGACAAAAGAGAGAGAATGGTAAGGTAAAGAATGAAAAGAAAGAAGTGCGGCAAGAGATACGATTACTGTTTGATCAAAAGAAATGAAGTCATAAAATGTAAATTGCAAAGAAAAGTTTGAGCAAGGCAAGGGATGCCGATATATTATTTAATAAAAATGTTTCGGATATTGATGAAATAAAGAAGTGAAGTTGAGGAATATAAGGAAAGCAACGAGAGGGCGATACTGACGCACGTTGTATTGGGTATGGAGCGATCCTGTTACATAAAATTGATTAGATTTAACACCGAGGGTGCATGGTGGCCGTTTTTACAGGCGTTTGATTTCGTATAGAGTATAGAAAAGGCGAGCGAATGGCGCATGTGGATTTTCTCTCTCGAAATCCAGTGCTTGAACAACAGAAAGTTATGAATAAGACTTCAGAGTTACGAATCAATTTGACCGAGGTATCTGATAACTGGTTGGTTTCAGAAGAACAGCGAGATACTGAGATACAAGATATAATTGTAAAGTTAAAGAATAATGAGTTACGTTATTATGCATCTTGGATGGGAAAAGACGCTGGACAAAGTCTATTGTTATTATCGGTTTGAAAATTTGTCTAAATGTGTGCGTGGATTCGTGGAAGATTGCATTACATGTAAAGTTTCTAAGCCACTAGCGGGAAAAGTGCAGGCTGAGCTGCATCCTATTCCTAAAATAGAAGCCGAGTCTAGTCAGAGATCATGGCAGGATGCGTTGGCTGAAGTGCAGCTAGCAATGAATGGCACGATTAATCGTGTGACTAAGTTTAGCCCTTTGGAATTATTGATTGGTAAAGAAGCTCGACCTTTTGGCTTGTTGCCGCTAAACGAAAATAACGATGATGAGGTAGACAAAGAAAATTTGAGAAAGGAGGCTAAAAAGAACATGAAAGCTCAAGCAGAATACGATAAAGATGAGTTATGTAAAGACAGGGGCAGCACAATAGGAGTTGTGTCTGTTGCCCAATAGAGGAACTGAAGACCGCACCATAGCAGAAGAGACTTGTTATGGCGGGGGTCGTTTGTGTAAAAGGAACTACATAAAATATAAGTTCAGTTTGTGTAAAAGGAACTACACAAAATATAAGTTCAGTTTTTGTAAAAAGAACTACACAAAATATAAGTTTAGTATGTGTAAAAGAAACTACACAAAATATAAGTTAATTATGTGTAAAAGGAACTACACTAAAGATAAGTTTATTATGTGTGAAAGGAACTACACAAAAGATAAGTTAATTATTTGTAAAAGGAACTACAAAATTTGTTTGATTTAAAAGTTAAGAGAAAAATGTGTTAAAGGAATTACACGAATGGTATGATTTATTAAATTTAAATTATGTTACGAAAATTTAAATTTGAACCTAATTTGAATCAGAAATAGATTGAATGGAAATAATTCTATGAAATATACAGAGATTCTTTGAATCCAGAAGCATTATCACCTATGTGGTAGATTTAAGACAACACACGAGGACGTGTATTATGTCAGGAAGGCCGTGTCGCATTACGAATGTATTTTGACCACTGTACGTGTCTGTCACATTATTAACATGGTTAGACCACTACGCTTGCAAGACGCAGCTGGGCAATGAGGTTGGTATATTGTGAGGTCATTCTTAAAATTTGACTACAACGTAGAATATGACTGGCGCCAAAGTACCGTTACGAGTGAGGCGACGGCGTTGTCGCGCTGTCGCCAAGTGTAGTCCAGCTAGGGTGTGTAAAGGATAGATCGATGCGTAGAAAATACGATCAGTTGCATACAGACGATCGCGCACGCCGGTTGGAATTCGCTTCAATCGAAAAGTTTATTTGCCAATATGGAAGATCAGGAGCAAGAAAATGCCAACGCTGCGACATACATATAACATTCATTATTTACATTTTACTTTTTTTTATTAAATTTAAATTTAAACTTCTAAGGTGAAGGGAATTTTTTGTCAAATTTACAATGCATGAGCATACGTGTGCACACATACAGTTGTCTGCTATCACTGTATGCGTAGAAAAGAGCTGTTCGCTGTAGCGCTCTTCGCTCGAAAATATTTACAATCGTATACATTGAATTTTTGAAAAAAAAAGAATAATTTGATTGAAAATGATTTTTGAATGATGTAATGAAAATCATTTTCTGTAAACAAATAATCGGTATTTTGATCAGAATTTTTTGAAATGATCCCAATTCAGAAGGTTATGTATAGTTGATGAAAGATCTAAAAATTTGTCATTACTAGACTAAGAAACATTTGAAAAAATATTAATAAATAAATTGTATTTTATTTAATATAACTGAGTTATAAGTTTATTAATGAATTTAATGTTAAACATTTTCCTTTGGATACTTTTATAAAATAATATAAAAACGCTGTGCTTGCCGCTTTGACGAGTTTGAGATTTTTATAAAGGCCATTCAGTCCTCGGCCGATTAATGGTTGCGGCCCAACTGATACATAGATGTCATTATGGCATAGTAGGCCTTGTCATTTCGCACTGTACTTTTTATTATTTTTCATATGAGTGAACTGGCAACATGTCGAGCCCGTGAGTAACTAGGTTTTTCCTATGGAAAAAATAGCAAATCACAGTAAAATCTTGTAGCCAGAACAACAACAACAGTAGCTGAATCAGTTTGTTCCTCGGGATCAAGGGCAACGAGTGCCTCTGCCGCGTGCCCATCGACTACATTCAGGAGACGTTCAACCAGATGGGCCTGGAGTACTTCACCGAGACACTGCAAGTGATCCTGAATCCGGTGTTCGACAGTTCCTTGGATTGGGTCTTCGGCGATGAGGAGAAGTGGTACGGCATGATCTCCGCCCGATACATCATGTGGATGAGGCGTGGATGATATGCGCCAAAAGTATGAGAGAGGGGACTTCGAAGTGTGTCCAAAGCTCTCCTGTAGGCAGAAAATCCTTCCTGTGGGCCCCAGCGACGTGTGTGGCAAGTCCAACGTGAAAAATCTTCTGCTCTCGCTGTAACGACTTTTACGAGCTGCGATCCGATACACAGCTGGACGGAGCAATGTTCGGGACCAGCTTCTCGCACAACTTCTTCGCGCAGCGGCCGAACTTGAGACCCCAGCCGCCCCTGGACGTCCCCCGGTAAGTAATTCTCCGAATTTAGTCCTTGTTCTTTTCTACACAAGGCGCCTGCATTTGCAGTCTATTTGGCTTCCGGTTTTTACGAGACGGCCTTGATGAAGCTCGAATCGCCCGAGTCCTCGCCCAAGAATATCGGATCCTCGGTCAACAAGTCCCAATGAATGATCTGAATGTTTAACTCCACACGAGGGAGAGCAGAAATGTTTGTCCTATATATCAGTCAGCTTGTACTCACGCCAACACACAGACAAACCTAAGCCTTTTCTATTGACGACGCGGACTGCGGCGCATGTTTTCCTTCCCTTCACAAAAGGTTATGCGTGCACAAAAGTTGACGGGCCAGGCTGGCCAATGCTTGCTGCATACCGGCATCTCCGCAGCAACGACGTTACCAGCACCACTGAAAGCAGAAACAGGATTACTATAGGCAATGCGCAGGAACAGTAAGCACAATTATTACAATAAGAAATAACACGCGAGTTTTCTGCTTCGTTTTCGCTTGGGAGAGGAGAAACCAGTTTCCCGAAATGCCATTGACACTGACAAACGCGAGTAACTGGCGGGAAAAATACTAGAATCCCAAAAATACTAACTTGAACAATTCTAGTATTTTTGCCCGATAGTCAACTGGCGGAGAAAAAGATACTAGCCGATAAGCCCGCCAAAAAGGCTGGCCGAAAAATTGCTAGCATATCGATCATCCGCCGTGCCTTTGAGCTATCGAAGAAGCCCGCCTACGTGCCTAGCCCAAAGCTGCAAGTCAGTTGAGATTGTAAAACCGACAGAAGTGAAGCCAGCAGCAACAACAACTTATGGACGGCCAGAACGTGAACCAAAGCGGAGGATGGGCATCGGTGTTATCCATCTCATCGGACGATGGTAACTGCTCATCCTCGCCGCTATCAAAAATAGTCTCATCGCTGGATACCACGTCATCGCTTAACTATACTATTCACCAACCAGCCCAAGTCCGAGAGGCGTTTTCGAGTAGTTATCACACATCTCCACCACTCCCACTCCATTCTCGTGGATAGTCCAGGAGCTGCTGAAGCTCGGATTCCATGCGCGCTTCGTCAGAGATATGACGAATCCGGCTAATGGTGGCCCCATGCGAATGTTTGAAGTGGAGATCGTCATGGCCAAGGACGGCAGTCATGACAAAATTATCTCACTCAAACAAAAGGTGGGCAATGGGTGGATATTGAAAGGACACGGAAGCCGGTCCAATGCTACAGATGCCAGGGCTTCAGGCATGCCAAAAATTTATTCATGAGGCCGCCAAGATGCATGAAATGCACTGGCGATCATCTGTCATCCTGCTGCACCAAGCTAAATCCACCCCTGCCACTTGCGTCTACTGCTCTGGAGAGCATATTAGTGCGTACAAGGCGGTTTCTGGCGGCAAGCAACATTGACATAAACAACATACGGACAATTAAAGAAGCAACAAATAACATTTATAGACGACAAGGCCGCCCTCCACGTAATAATACCCCTCTTCTGCCGTACAGCTCAGCAATCCTGAGCAGGTCAATCGGTGAAGCTCGCCAGGAGGCCGCCAGAAAGGCGATGCTAAATCCTTTTCGGCAAAACTTGAACGACAGAAGATCACGTTTCTCCTCCCGTGACACGGCCATTCAGAAGCGACTAGATTTAAGCCAAGAATCATTGACGAAAACACACCATCGCCAGGCAATTCCAACCCATATTTACAAAAAAGCTTCGCGGACGACCCCACCACAAACCTAGCTAAGATAGTCGACAAGCTAAGAGAGTGACGGCCAAAATTGCTCTCTGTCCGCTCGCTTACGCTGAGAGCGTAAGAAATCTAACAATATAATTTGCTTGCCCGTGTGAGTAAAAACAATAGACGAGAACGTGTGTATGTGTGCGTACTTGTGCTGGAAGACGATTTTCGGGTAGAAATCAATTGTGATCTAAGAAACGAATGTACATATATGGAGTTTTGGCAATATAATGAAAACAATTAAAATTAATAATTCACGCCCTGACTATTATAATTTTAAGGTTTTCTAAATTCGTATGTTAAGATCGCCGCTCGAATTAGCTGCCCTTAACATATTTATATTTATGACGATAATTAATTGTGTAATATTATGTACATATAACATTCATTATTTACATTTTAAATGTTTTATTAAATTTTATTAAATTTAAACAAAAAAAAAAATAAAATAAAACTAAATTAATAAAATTTAAAAAATTAATTAATGTTTTTTATACACATTTGTTTTTTATTATTTTTAAAAATATTTCAAATTTTAAAAATTTTTTTTAAAAATTTAAGTAATAAAAATTTAAAAAAAAAAATAAAAAAAAATATGAAAACAGTTTGTTGCAAGAGTCATATCTTGAGGCACGAAGTGCGGACACAAGCACTCAACAATCATTGCCTTATTAATTTTTCACACGTCGCAAGCTGTATACTCTAATGACAAATATTCTAATATAAATTCATTTTTGAAATTTTTTCGTGATATTATGATTCGGCTATTACTATTTATTACTATATTATTACTATTTTATTTAAATAAGAATAACGTTAAGGCAATGCAAAACAAGAATTTTTCACATGGTGCCAATTGATCAAAAATAATATAGATTTAAAGTCTACGAACTTCTAAGGTGAAGGGAATTTTTTGTCAAATTTACAATGCATGAGCATAGGTGTGCACACATACAGTTGTCTTGTATGTCACTGTATGCGTAGAAAAGATCTGTTCGCTGTAGCGCTCTTCGCTCGAAAATACAATTGTATACACTGAATTTTAGAAAAAAACCAATAATTTGATTGAAAATGATTTTTGAATGCTATAATGAAAATCATTTTCTGTAAAAAAATAATCGGTATTTTGATCAGAATTTTTTGAAATGATCCCAATTCAGAATGTTATGTATAGTTGATGAAAGATCTTATATTTTGTCATTACTAGACTAAGAAAAATTTGAAAAAATATTAATAAATAAATTGTATTTTATTTAATATAACTGAGTTATAAGTTTATTAATGAATTTAATGTTAAACATTTTCCTTTGGATACTATTTATAAAATAATATAAAAACGATGTGCTTGCCGCTTTGACGAGTTTGAGATTTTTATAAAGGCCATTCAGTCCTCGGCCGATTAATGGTTGCGGCCCAACTGATACATAGCTGTCATTATGGCATAGTAGGCCTTGTCATTTCGCACTGTACTTTTTATTATTTTTCATACGAGTGAACTGGCAACATGTCGAGCCCGTGAGTAACTAGGTTTTTACTATGGAAAAAATAGCAAATCACAGTAAAATCTTGTAGCCAGAACAACAACAACAGCAGCTGAATCAGTTTGTTCCTCGGGATCAAGGGCAACGAGTGCCTCTGCCGCGTGCCCATCGACTACATTCAGGAGACGTTCAACCAGATGGGCCTGGAGTACTTCACCGAGACACTGCAAGTGATCCTGAATCCGGTGTTCGACAGTTCCTTGGACTGGGTCTTCGGCGATGAGGAGAAGTGGTACGGCATGATCTCCGCCCGATACATCATGTCGGAGAGAGGCGTGGATGATATGCGCCAAAAGTATGAGAGAGGGGACTTCGAAGTGTGTCCAAAGCTCTCTTGTAGGCCAGAAAACCTCCTGTGGGCCCCAGCGACGTGTGTGGCAAGTCCAACGTGAAAATCTTCTGCCCTCGCTGTAACGACTTTTACGAGCTGCGATCCGATACACAGCTGGACGGAGCAATGTTCGGGACCAGCTTCTCGCACAACTTCTTCTCGCGGCGGCCGAACTTGAGACCCCAGCCGCCCCTGGACGTCCCCCGGTAAGTAATTCTCCGAATTTAGTCCTGGTTCTTTTCTACACAAAGCGCTTGCATTTGCAGTCTATTTGGCTTCCGGTTTTTACGAGACGGCCTTGATGAAGCTCGAATCGCCCCAGTCCTCGCCTAAGAATATCGGATCCTCGGTCAACAAGTCCCAATGAATAATCTGAATGTTTAACTCCACACGAGGGAGAGCAGAAATGGTTGTCCTATATATCAGTCAGCTTGTACTCACGCCAACACACAGACAAACCTAAGCCTTTTCTATTGACGACGCGGACTGCGGCGCATGTTTTTCCTTCCCTTCACAAAAGGTTATGCGTGCACCAAAGTTGACGGGCCAGGCTGGCCAATGCTTGCTGCATACCGGCATCTCCGCAGCAACGACGTTACCAGCACTGAAAGCAGAAACAGGATTACTATAGGCAATGCGCAGGAACAGTAAGCACAATTATTACAATAAGAAATAACACGCGAGTTTTCTGCTTTGTTTTCGCTTGGGAGAGGAGAGACCAGTTTCCCGAAATGCCATTGACACTGACAAACGCGAGTAACTGGCGGGAAAAATACTATAGTCCCAAAAATAGTAACTTGAACAATTCTAGTATTTTTGCCCGTTAGTCAGCTGGCGGAGAAAAAAGATACTAGCCGATAAGCCCGCCAAAAAGGCTGGCGGGAAAATTGCTAGCATATCGATCATCCGCCATGCCTTTGAGCTATCGAAGAAGCCCGCATACGTGCGGGCTGCAAGTCAGTTGATATTATAAAACCGACAGAGGCGCTCGCGCAACAGTAACAAACAGTGAAGCCAGCAGCAACAACAACAACTTATGGACGGCCAGAACGTGAACCAAAGCGGAGGATGGGCATCGGTGTTATCCATCTCATCGGACGATGGTAACTGCTCATCCTCGCCGCCATCAAAAATAGTCTCATCGCTGGATACCACGTCATCGCTTAACTATACTATTCACCAACCAGCCCAAGTCCGAGAGGCGTTTTCGAGTAGTTATCACACATCTCCACCACTCCCACTCCATTCTCGTGGATAGTCCAGGAGCTGGTGAAGCTCGGATTCCATGCGCGCATCGTCAGAAATATGGCGAATCCGGCTAATGGTGGCCCCATGCGAATGTTTGAAGTGGAGATCGTCATGGCCAAGGACGGCAGTCATGACAAAATTATCTCACTCAAACAAAAGGTGGGCAATGGGTGGATATTGAAAGGACACGGAAGCCGGTCCAGTGCTACAGATGCCAGGGCTTCAGGCATGCCAAAAATTTATTCATGAGGCCGCCAAGATGCATGAAATGCACTGGCGATCATCTGTCATCCTGCTGCACCAAGCTAAATCCACCCGTGCCACTTGCGTCAACTGCTCTGGAGAGCATATTAGTGCGTACAAGGCGGTTTCTGGCGGCAAGCAACATTGACATAAACAACATACGGACAATTAAAGAAGCAACAAATAACATTTATAGACGACAAGGCCCCCCTCCACGTAATAATACACCTCTTCTGCCGTACAGCTCAGCAATCCTGAGCAGGTCAATCGGTGAGGCTCGCCAGGAGGCCGCCAGAAAGGCGATGCTAAATCCTTTTCGGCAAAACTTGAACGACAGAAGATCACGTTTCTCCTCCGTGACACGGCCATTCAGAAGCGACTAGATTTAAGCCACGAATCATTGACGAAAACACACCATCGCCAGGCAATTCCAACCCATATTTACAAAAAAGCTTCGCGGACGACCCCACCACAAACCTAGCTAAGATAGTCGACAAGCTAAGAGAGTGACGGCCAAAATTGCTCTCTGTCCGCTCGCTCCGCTGAGTAAAAACAATAGACGAGAACGTGTGTATGTGTGCGTACTTGTGCTGGAAGACGATTTTCGGGTAGAAATCAATTGTGATCTAAGAAACGAATGTACATATATGGAGTTTTGGCAATATAATGAAAACAATTAAAATTAATAATTCACGCCCTGACTATTATAATTTTAACGTTTTCTAAATTCGTATGTTAAGATCGACGCTCGAATTAGCTGCCCTTTACATATTTATATTTCTGACGATAATTAATTGTGTAATATATATGTACATATAACATTCATTATTTACATTTTAAATGTTTTATAAAATTTTATTAAATTTAAATTCAAAATTAATTTTTTAATTTTATTAATTTATTTAAATTAATTAATGTTTTTTATACACATTTGTTTTTTATTATTTTTAAAAATATTTCAATTGCGTATATTACAAATATTAAAAAAAGATCAGATGGTGCCTTTAGTTTTCCAAAGTATTAAAAATTTAAGTAATAAAAATTTAGAAAATAAAAATAAAAAAAAATATGAAAACAGTTTGTTGCAAGAGTCATATCTTGAGGCACGAAGTGCGGACACAAGCACTTGCCTTATTAATTTTTCACACGTCGCAAGCTGAATACTCTAATGACAAATATTCTAATATAAATTCATTTTTGAAATTTTTTCGTGATATTATGATTCGGCTATTACTATTTATTACTATATTATTACTATTTTATTTAAATAAGAATAACTTTAAGGCAATGCAAAACAAGAATTTTTCATATGGTGCCAATTGATCAGAAATAATATAGATTTAAAGTCTACGAACTTCTAAGGTGAAGGGAATTTTTTGTCAAATTTACAATGCATGAGCATACGTGTGCAAATTAAAATTGTTACTCTTTATTTATTTAAAAAAATAAATTTTATTTTTTATTATTTAACATTTATTTGGTGATAAACTTTTTCACTTATACTATTACGAGA
The DNA here is from genome assembly GCF_004382145.1 of Drosophila mauritiana. NCBI lineage: Eukaryota > Metazoa > Arthropoda > Insecta > Diptera > Drosophilidae > Drosophila > Drosophila mauritiana. The sequence continues at coordinate 100,343 of NW_022881437.1, forward strand.
CACTTGGTAACTTATGTTTAACTTCGAGCTGTTGACGATCTCGTCCCGATTCAGACTCCCGATTCTTACAGACTGATCTTCAAATTCTAAGTCCTAATCCAATCAACCTCGGCCAGAAGCTTTTCTTTCGGAAAATTACCGAACTTTCGATAAAAGCTTTATGCTGGAAATTTTCCACTGCATTGTGAAATTCAATTATGCTGATCGATGCAATTTTTGATTGATACGCAATAAGTCGGCCGTGGCTTGGTCTCCAAGCGGAAGCTGTGTTTACGTTAAGTTTGGGTTGCTTATGTTAGCGGGTAGCTGAGTGCTGGCAAAGGCAATGACAAAAACAAAGACAAGGGCAATTCCGACGAGATTGAGAATTGGAATTTGTTTATAAATTGTGGAAGGGAGCTATGTTCATGGGTTGGATAACTCTCCCCCCTCTAAAATGACGCGTCCCGCTTCATTATTAATTTCGTTTAAACGTTCATTTAATTCTGTTAAAAATTCTACATCATTATTTGGTTTTTCTGGTTCTGGCCGTTTTTGTTTGGTTACAAATATATAATACCTGATTTTTATTATTAATATAGTAATGAAATACAAAATGATTAAAATAAATAATATAAATGAAATTGAAATTTTCCAATTGTAAATTTCAATAAATGGGTTTAAAATATTAATGTTGTCAAGAGAAAGTTCTGAATTGTTTGATTTTATATATTCTGATATTTCTAAGTTTTTAAAGTGGTTGGTAGTTATGTACTCAAGTATTTTGTTTTCTGAATTGGTGTATGAAATATTATTTATTGTAGTTGTGCTGTTAAATGTTATTAAATATGACCCATTTAAATGAGAATTGTTCACAATATTATTTCCATTTATTAGAATGGCACCTTCTTGAATGATATCAATATTCTTATTCTTTTCTAGAATTTTAGTGCAAATTGATTTTTCTCCATTTAGTAAGCGGGTAAAACAAGTCTTATCTTTACTTATAATACAATAGTTGTTCAAAAGTTCGTTCTTAAAATTAGATATTTCATAATAGGTATTTTCGCATTTTGCGACCTGATTACTTATAAGTAATTTTCCATCATTATGTGAAATGGATCTGGCATAGTAAATTTCGCATCTGTTTGTTATGACGGGGTATTTTATATAAATTATTATGAGTTCTTTATGCAATACAATTTTGAATATGGCGATGTCCATTAAGTCTGCAATAAGTACAGGCTGTTGTTCGTGATCTAATATTTCTTTGATGTCTTCATTGTTTAAAATTTTTGTGTTGAATAAATCAATTTTGGCCAGTGTGATAGTATCAATAATGTTTTGTAAGTCAAATGTTAATAAACGTAGGCGATGTTTTCTTAATGGCAATTCTTGATCTATAAAAATGTTTTTAAAATGATCGGAAAGTGATTTTATCTCTTTAAACAATTTGGAATTAATAATAAATTGTTGGTTATTGTTTTCAATTAAATCATTTATTTTATTCTGTATTTTAATGAAATCATCTTGATCCGGAGTTCCAGCTAACCATTTCCAAACAGTGCCTAACTCATTTATTCCCCTTTTTGATCTAGTTGGTATCAGTTGTGACAAAATTAATTCTATTATCTGTATTTCGTAAGTAATTTCCCATTGTGTCCGTGTATTTTTATCTTTTCTTACATATCCTGATTCTAGATTGATTATTTCTTTATAAAAACTTAAGTTAGTTACGTGGTATAAGTCAGCATATGATTCATAGGTAAGGACATCCTTTTTGTCTTTGAACAGGAAAAATTCGTGATTGGAGTAATCAATTATTTCTGAAGTGGTTATCATTACGAATGTTATTAAAAGTATTACGAAATGCATTTTCTGTAATTTAATAAAAAAATATGGTATTTGTTAAAACTTAATGTTGTCTTTGTGAATAGTCCTGTTTCTACTATTTATTATAACTTTGTTAGGTAAGTTTTCCTTAACAACCTGTTTTTTATATCTAGTTTTTAGCTTATTTCTTTCGCCGTGTTTTTTCTCATAAACAACTTGACCTACGTGATATTCTTTTTCTCTGCGACCTTCATTGTGTGTTACTAACATTTTTTCTTGTGTGTTCTTTAGAATTCTTGAAATGTTTTCGTGATTAATTTTATTATATAGAATATCAAAGGGTTTTTGGTTTGTTGTAGAATGAATGCTTTGATTGAATTCTTTTGCAGCTCTAATAATTATTTCAGAATAGTCAGTGAGATTAAATTCTTCTTTTATACAACGAGCTAATTCTGTTAATGTTGAATGTGCTCTTTCTACTTGTCCGTTCGAGCAAAGGATTTAAATTGAGCAGAGGTGAAGCTCGGTTCATTATCTGTCATAATTACTTTGGCGTGGGGAAAATGTTGGAGTAATTCCATTACTTTATTCTCGATGTTTAGTTTATTTTGAATTTCTTTTACAACCAGGAATTTTGAATATGCGTCAATACAGGTTAAGAAAATAAGACTTTGCGCGTAAAAAATGTCGATGTGTAAATTCTCTCCTTCTTTAGTTGGAATAGGAGCTTCTCCAATAGGGATTTTAATAGGATGCCGGTTGTATTTATTTTCGTTGCAAATTGTACAATTTTTTATGTATTCCTTTAATTTGATATATAAATTTGGCCAATAAAATAATCTATTAATTTGTTTATAATTTTCGTCTAATCCTCTGTGAGCACGACTATGTGTTTCTTCTATTATGATAGCCTTATCTTCGTTATTTTCCACGTCTTGTAGAAATATTTTAGTATAAAGAAATTTGTTGTTAAAGTTATTTTTTAATGTTAATTAAATATGATAAAGATCTTCTAAAGTGCATTGAATTCCTACCGTTATGTTTGGTTTTAGATATTCCCTTAATATTTCTATTAAGTTTTCTGGCGTATCATATTCAATTATATGTCTAGTCTTATCAAAAACATTCAATGACTCATGTATTGTATACCTCCCCTTTGTTAATAACAGTTGTTGTTGAAACTGATTTAACGGTTTTCGGGTCTCTTGTATTACATTTTCAAAACTACTTTCGGCAGAATGCTGTGTATTTTGATCTGAGTTTGATTGTTCTAAGTCGCTGTTAGTAATATTATTTATTTTTATTCGAGATAATGCGTCGGCCACGACATTAGTTGTTCCGGGTTTATATATTATTTTCGGGGTGAAACTTTCTATAAAGGAGTACCATCTTCATAATTGTGGAGATTTTCTCAGGATCTGTTTTAATTACATTGTGAGATACTATATAACCTAGAAATGCTGTTTCTAATTTAAAGAATTTTGATTTTTCTAGAGAAATTTTCATATTAGCTTGTTGTAAAATATTTATTATTTGAATTAAATCTGTGTAATGTTGTTCAATTGTGTTAGAAAAGATTATTATATCATCCATATAAACATGACAAGTTTTCCCGACTTGTTCTCTCAATATGTCATCCATTGCTCTTTGAAATATTCTAGGGGCGTTTGTTAACCCAAATGGCATACGTAAGAATTCAAATTTTCCGTTATTTATAGAGAATGCTGTTTTTTCAATATCTGAATTTTTCATTAAAATTTGGTGGAATCCTGATTCCAGATCAATGGTTGAGAAATATTTTGACTTCCCTAAGTTAGATAATATTACAGACGGATCTTGCATCGGATATCTGTCAGGTATTGTGCTTTCATTTAATTTTTTATAGTCAATAACTAATCGATGTTTTGGAGACCCATCTTCGTTTTGACCTTTTTTAGGCACTACTAAAATTGGTGAATTGTAGGGGCTTCTACTTGGTCTTATAATTTGTTCTTTTAACATTCTATCGATTTCATTATTAACGAAATCTGAGACCGACATGGCATAAGGATATTGTTTGCTATAAATTGCTCTGTCATTGACTGTATTTATTTCTCCTCGAATATCGGTACGAAAAGGAATTTGCGTATTTATTTTAGAATGCTCCTTTTCAATTTTATTCATAACTTTATTTTCAAATTCTTTTATTTGATTTGAAATAATATTTAGGTTATGAATTTTTTTTTTTTGTCGGAAAACTCAACGACTGCGTGCTCGGTATTTGTGGATTCCAAGCTATTTGATTTAAGACTGACGGAATTAACATCGTCGGCTTGTTCAGGATTTTTTAATCCCAAACTGATATATTTTTTATTAGCGGATAAATCTACGCTGGCGTGCTCAGGATTTTTTGATCCCAAACTGATATATTGTTTGTTAGCGGATAAATCTACGCTGGCGTGCTCAGGATTTTTTGATCCCAAACTGATATATTGTTTATTAGCGGATAAATCTACGCTGGCGTGCTCAGGATTTTTTGATCCCAAGCTATATAAACTGCCTTCAGCAATTACCGTTTCGGTTTTATATATCTTTTGCTCATCTAAATATTTTTTAATTATATATTCCTTTAATGGAAGAATATTTTTTTCCTCAATTAAACACAAATCGTTTTTATCCTCGTCAAAATATTGGAGTTTCTCTTTATTTCCTTTATACTCCATGATTCCTTTCTCGATATCTAATTTAGCTCCAATCTTTCTTAACAAATTGAATCCAATTAATAGATCAGATTATAAACCCTCAATTTCATAGAATAAATGTTGTTCCCCAAATATATTTATCAAATGATAATATTTTATGATTGAATATCCATGAACTGTAGATACTCTTTTGTGTATTGATAATTCCCTTTTATTCTCATAAATACCCTTTTTTATATAACACGCGGTGGCTCCTGTGTCTATTAATATTTTGAACTGTCTTTTAGTTTTTCTGTCTACCCTTGTGATATGAGGCATCCCTCTGTAAGGTGCTGATCTAAAAAATGGTTCTCGTTGATATTATTTACTCTCATTGTTTTATGAGCTGGCTGGTTGACTGTTCCCGTTGATTCCCGTTTTATCGGGGGGTGTGTTTCGGACTGATTTACAAGGCCTGCGCTTGTGTTGTGTTTTTGCGCTGGGTATTGATTATAATTATTTCTTTGGAAATTATTATTAAAATTGTGTCGGTTATTATTATAACTCCACTGGTTGTTATTATTCCTAGGATGATTATAATTTTTAAACGGACGATTTTGAACTCTTATGGAGTCGTCTACTTCCATAGGTTCTGGTGGTGGTTGAACTTTGGAATTATTATTAAAATTCCAATTGTTATTCGTTCCGAAGTTGTGGTGTGGTGGTGGTTGAACTTTGGAATTATTATTATAATTCCAATTGTTATTCGCTCCGAAGTTCCCGTTTTGCGGCCAATTATTATTTATCCTATTTGGTGTATTATTAATCTGTCTAGGGGCAAATCTAAGGTTGTTTCCTTGATTTCTGTTTTCACTCCTAAATCCATTATACCTATTTGCAAATTGAGCTCTAAAGTTGTTAGACTCTAATTCCTGACACTTTGCCAAAGCATTTGGCAAATCTGGTGGGTTGAGAGAGAAGAGTGTTTTTGAGATTGACCCGTTTAATCCAGAAATAAAAATTCTTAGCGCGTTGCTCCTAATTGTTTTATTTGTTTCCTTGGTTATTAGGCTGTCCTTTCCATAAGTCATTATAGTTTTATTTATAAGTAACGTCATTTTCTTATTTACTTCGCTGTAGAATTCGGTAATGGTCATGCGTCCCTGTCTTAAGATGCTTAATTCTGATTCGAGTATATGGATTGGTCTTTTATCGCTATAGATAAAATCCAATCTAGAAAGAATCGCTTGAAAGTTTAAAACGGTACCATGGTTGGTTAGAGCATCGTGTGCTGCTCCCATGATTTTATTACGTAAAATTGTTAAAGCGATAAAATATTGTTCACTTTCAATTTTATATAGACTCATTGCGGTTTCCGCCGCTTCTCTCCAGCCTACATATTGGGTTATTTCTCCTGTGAACTTTGGTAAGGATTTAATTACTTCTAATGTAGTTTCGCATTTTATGGTTCGGTCTATTGTTTGGATCTTATAGTCTTCTACCTCATTTTTGTTAGCGGCTAACTGCTCTTCTAACCCTTCAAGTTTTCTGGTTACTTCACTCAACTGTACATTTATTAATCTGTTTATTAATTCCATTGTCAGATTACTGGCGCTGGATATCCCGCCCGAAAGGGTTGATACTGAACCTCCGGTTGCCATTTTTAAATTTAAATTATCAAAACTATTTATCAAATCTTCCAGATTGTTTTAAATTAAATTGATATTGTAATATTTAATTTTAATGTAGTATTCTCTGTATCTTAATCTTAATTTTTTAAATTTTATTTAAAGACTTTCTATAAAGGAGTACCATCTTTTCATTTCTACGTTCGGGTTTTTATCTGAGATTGTGAAAGATAAAGATTGATGGTCTGTTTGTATTTCTATACCAATTACCCCATATAAGTAATTCCTGAGATTTTTAAGAGCCCAAACTATTGCCAACAATTCTTTTTTATTTGTGGCATAAAGTTGTTCGGTTTTATTTAAAGTTTTGGATATGAAAGTAATTGGTTTATTATCCTGTGATAAAACTGCTCCGATAGCTACATCTGATGCGTCTGTCGTTAAAGTGAATTTTTTGTTATAATCTGGTTGAACTAATTCCACTTGTGCTATTAGATTATCTTTAAGTTCTTTAAAAGCTTTAACAGCTGGGTCGTCTAACTGTATTGTAATTTTTGTAGACATTCTCCTAGAAATTTTTCCATTATCTCCTCCTAGGTATTTGGTTAAAGGTTTTGCAATTTTTGCATAATTTCGGACAAATTTACGGTAATAGCCGGTGAGGCCTAGAAAACTACGAAGCTCTCTAATGTTTTGTGGGATCGGATACTTCATAATTGTGGAGATTTTCTCAGGATCTGTTTTAATTACATTGTGAGATACTATATAACCTAGAAATGCTGTTTCTAATTTAAAGAATTTTGATTTTTCTAGAGAAATTTTCATATTAGCTTGTTGTAAAATATTTATTATTTGAATTAAATCTGTGTAATGTTGTTCAATTGTGTTAGAAAAGATTATTATATCATCCATATAAACATGACAAGTTTTCCCGACTTGTTCTCTCAATATGTCATCCATTGCTCTTTGAAATATTCTAGGGGCGTTTGTTAACCCAAATGGCATACGTAAGAATTCAAATTTTCCGTTATTTATAGAGAATGCTGTTTTTTCAATATCTGAATTTTTCATTAAAATTTGGTGGAATCCTGATTCCAGATCAATGGTTGAGAAATATTTTGACTTCCCTAAGTTAGATAATATTACAGACGGATCTTGCATCGGATATCTGTCAGGTATTGTGCTTTCATTTAATTTTTTATAGTCAATAACTAATCGATGTTTTGGAGACCCATCTTCGTTTTGACCTTTTTTAGGCACTACTAAAACTGGTGAATTGTAGGGGCTTCTACTTGGTCTTATAATTTGTTCTTTTAACATTCTATCGATTTCATTATTAACGAAATCTGAGACCGACATGGCATAAGGATATTGTTTGCTATAAATTGCTCTGTCATTGACTGTATTTATTTCTCCTCGAATATCGGTACGAAAAGGAATTTGCGTATTTATTTTAGAATGCTCCTTATCAATTTTATTCATAACTTTATTTTCAAATTCTTTTATTTGATTTGAAATAATATTTAGGTTATGAATTTTTTCTTTGTCGGAAAACTCAACGACTGCGTGCTCGGTATTTGTGGATTCCAAGCTATTTGATTTAAGACTGACGGAATTAACATCGTCGGCTTGTTCAGGATTTTTTAATCCCAAACTGATATATTTTTTATTAGCGGATAAATCTACGCTGGCGTGCTCAGGATTTTTTGATCCCAAACTGATATATTGTTTGTTAGCGGATAAATCTACGCTGGCGTGCTCAGGATTTTTTGATCCCAAACTGATATATTGTTTATTAGCGGATAAATCTACGCTGGCGTGCTCAGGATTTTTTGATCCCAAGCTATATAAACTGCCTTCAGCAATTACCGTTTCGGTTTTATATATCTTTTGCTCATCTAAATATTTTTTAATTATATATTCCTTTAATGGAAGAATATTTTTTTCCTCAATTAAACACAAATCGTTTTTATCCTCGTCAAAATATTGGAGTTTCTCTTTATTTCCTTTATACTCCATGATTCCTTTCTCGATATCTAATTTAGCTCCAATCTTTCTTAACAAATTGAATCCAATTAATAGATCAGATTATAAACCCTCAATTTCATAGAATAAATGTTGTTCCCCAAATATATTTATCAAATGATAATATTTTATGATTGAATATCCATGAACTGTAGATACTCTTTTGTGTATTGATAACTCCCTTTTATTCTCATAAATACCCTTTTTTATATAACACGCGGTGGCTCCTGTGTCTATTAATATTTTGAACTGTCTTTTAGTTTTTCTGTCTACCCTTGTGATATGAGGCATCCCTCTGTAAGGTGCTGATCTAAAAAATGGTTCTCGTTGATATTATTTACTCTCATTGTTTTATGAGCTGGCTGGTTGACTTTTCCCGTTGATTCCCGTTTTATCGGGGGGTGTGTTTCGGACTGATTTACAAGGCCTGCGCTTGTGTTGTGTTTTTGCGCTGGGTATTGATTATAATTATTTCTTTGGAAATTATTATTAAAATTGTGTCGGTTATTATTATAACTCCACTGGTTGTTATTATTCCTAGGATGATTATAATTTTTAAACGGACGATTTTGAACTCTTATGGAGTCGTCTACTTCCATAGGTTCTGGTGGTGGTTGAACTTTGGAATTATTATTAAAATTCCAATTGTTATTCGTTCCGAAGTTGTGGTGTGGTGGTGGTTGAACTTTGGAATTATTATTATAATTCCAATTGTTATTCGCTCCGAAGTTCCCGTTTTGCGGCCAATTATTATTTATCCTATTTGGTGTATTATTAATCTGTCTAGGGGCAAATCTAAGGTTGTTTCCTTGATTTCTGTTTTCACTCCTAAATCCGTTATACCTATTTGCAAATTGAGCTCTAAAGTTGTTAGACTCTAATTCCTGACACTTTGCCAAAGCATTTGGCAAATCTGGTGGGTTGAGAGAGAAGAGTGTTTCTGAGATTGACCCGTTTAATCCAGAAATAAAAATTCTTAGCGCGTTGCTCCTAATTGTTTTATTTGTTTCCTTGCTTTCCTTTCCTTACTTCGCTGTAGAATTCGGTAATGGTCATGCGTCCCTGTCTTAAGATGCTTAATTCTGATTCGAGTATATGGATTGGTCTTTTATCGCTATAGATAAAATCCAATCTAGAAAGAATCGCTTGAAAGTTTAAAACGGTACCATGGTTGGTTAGAGCATCGTGTTCTGCTCCCATGATTTTATTACGTAAAATTGTTAAAGCGATAAAATATTGTTCACTTTCAATTTTATATAGACTCATTGCGGTTTCCGCCGCTTCTCTCCAGCCTACATATTGGGTTATTTCTCCTGTGAACTTTGGTAAGGATTTAATTACTTCTAATGTAGTTTCGCATTTTATGGTTCGGTCTATTGTTTGGATCTTATAGTCTTCTACCTCATTTTTGTTAGCGGCTAACTGCTCTTCTAACCCTTCAAGTTTTCTGGTTACTTCACTCAACTGTACATTTATTAATCTGTTTATTAATTTCATTGTCAGATTACTGGCGCTGGATATCCCGCCCGAAAGGGTTGATACTGAACCTCCGGTTGCCATTTTTAAATTTAAATTATCAAAACTATTTATCAAATCTTCCAGATTGTTTTAAATTAAATTGATATTGTAATATTTAATTTTAATGTAGTATTCTCTGTATCTTAATCTTAATTTTTTAAATTTTATTTAAAGACTTAAAGTTGTTTTTATCTGCTCACGATACTTTCCGTGGGAGTTCTTCCTTCAGCGTAGTTGGTGGAGGGTTGGGGTCTTCCTTCAATTGGTTGTTCTTAATAATTCTTTTTTGGTGTCTTCCTTCAATTGGTTGTTCTTAATAATTCTTTTTTGGAGTCTTCCTTCAATTGGGTCGTCTTGATAATTATTTATTGGGGTCTTCCTTCAATTTTTTATATAGCCTTTTTATTTTTGAATTTGAATTTTGAAATTGAATTTGTTCTTTGGTTTCGTAGTTGAGTTCTGAATTTTTATTATTATGTTATGTTTATGTTATGTTTATTATTATTATGTTCTCGTAATTTGTATTAAGTATTCAGTCCACCTTTTTATGTTAAATACTTAATTGGATTATTGCATTTATTGATTTCCAATTAAGTTTTTTATCACGATCACTTTCACATTAGTTAGGCGTCGTTGTATTGTTGTGGATGTTTTAATTTTTCCACTAAAAATATGGATTGTTGGCGGCGCGAGTTCCGTTTTATTTTTAACTTATTATCGTTAATATTTATTTAGAACTTTTGAATACGCCGCCCCACGTTGGGCGCCAATTAAAATTGTTACTCTTTATTTATTTAAAAAAATAAATTTTATTTTTTATTATTTAACATTTATTTGGTGATAAACTTTTTCACTTATACTATTACGAGACACTTGGTAACTTATGTTTAACTTCGAGCTGTTGACGATCTCGTCCCGATTCAGACTCCCGATTCTTACAGACTGATCTTCAAATTCTAAGTCTTAATCCAATCAACCTCGGCCAGAAGCTTTTCTTTCGGAAAATTACCGAACTTTCGATAAAAGCTTTATGCTGGAAATTTTCCACTGCATTGTGAAATTCAATTATGCTGATCGATGCAATTTTTGATTGATACGCAATAAGTCGGCCGTGGCTTGGTCTCCAAGCGGAAGCTGTGTTTACGTTAAGTTTGGGTTGCTTATGTTAGCGGGTAGCTGAGTGCTGGCAAAGGCAATGACAAAAACAAAGACAAGGGCAATTCCGACGAGATTGAGAATTGGAATTTGTTTATAAATTGTGGAAGGGAGCTATGTTCATGGGTTGGATAACTTGCACACACATACAGTTGTCTGCTATCACTGTATGCGTAGAAATGAGCTGTTCGCTGTAGCGCTCTTCGCTCGAAAATATTTACAATCGTATAAATTGAATTTTTGAAAAAAATGAATAATTTGATTGAAAATGATTTTTGAATGATATTGTAATGATGAACTCCAATTAATAACACAAGTCCGTTTTAGGTTGAATGCAGCCGTCGGGCTGACTTATATTTATTCAATTTATTCTTTTGATTTTAGAGTAGGCAGAAATGGTTCTGCCAGCTCAACGTCTACAGAGTGTCTGCTTTTACAGTTTTGAATATATTTGGACTTAGGCTAATCCGCGTAACTGCGCTGCCGGGTACGCCAGCGGCGGAGCGGCGTTCTTATGTATATCTTATATATCTAGACTTATCGGGAGAGCGAGCTAAGTATGTACGTATGTAATATGCATTTGGTCGGCGTGGGAATGCTGACCATGCACTTATACTTTGTGGCCTTCGAGTGGGCAATGCACTTATACTTTTTGGCCTTCAAGTGGGCGATCATGTTACATCCGCCCTGGGCCTTACTGCGTGCATAAACATAAACATAAACATAAACATAGCAACAAAGTGCTGCCATATGTTAATATGCTATTTTATTTAATTCTTGTTAATATTGCATAGGCACATACTACATCTCCCTCCTTTTGAAAAATAACGTAACCTAGTGAAGTTATTTTAATTATTAAATGCAAATTATTTTATTTTTAAATTTTTTTTTTAATTTTGTTTGTGTTTTTGTTTGAACAACAATAGTATTATTAATATAAAAGTTGATTTTGTAATGCAAAGATAAAGATACAAATAGTGTATGGAAAATTTTGTAATAATGATTAAGGAAAATATAAGTTTAAAATCAATCATGAATGAAATTGCTTTAATCTATCTTTACGAACTACTTGCTTCTTATTTTTATTAGTAAGTATCGTAATATTGTTATTATCTCCTATGCTTTCTATCTTATAGGGCCCTGTGTATTTAAAGTCTAATTTATGACCTACCTCATTTCTTAGTAAAACTTTATCTCCTACTTCTAACTCTATGTCATTTACTTTTAAGTCATAATTTTCCTTATTTTTCTCTTTATGTGCTTCAAGCAGTTTTCTTGCTCGAGCATATGCTACTTCTAACCTATATTTACTCTCCTTAGCGTAATCATCTATGTTATATATTGGTTCTATGCTATGTAGTTTATTAAAATGTTTTGGTAAATTACTTGTTCTACCGAAAACTAATTCATATGGACAATAATTATGTACCATAGATGGGGTCGTGTTGAAGCAGTATACGAAATATTGAAGCCATACGTCCCAATCGGTTTTGTCCGCCGATATGTAGGATCGTATATACTCGTTTAAAGTTCTATGACTTCTTTCTACTACTCCAACTGTCTGGTGGTGATGAGCTGTTGATGTTATATTTTTTATTTTCAAATATTTACATAGGTCAGTAATTATTGAATTCTTATACTCTGTTCCCATGTCCGTTATGAACGTCTTCATTGGACCGTACTTAAGAATAAAAGATTCAAATATAGCTTTTGCGACTGTTTTGGCGCTTATATTTGCTATTGGTATGGCAACTAAGTACTTGGTTAAATCACATATGAGAGTGACTGCGTACTCGTTACCATTTTCTGACTTAGGTAGTGGACCAATTGTGTCCACGACAACTCTATCGAAAGCATGTTCTGGTGTGTCGGTTATAGTCATTGGGGTCTTTATATGCATTGTTATTTTTGCTTTTTGTCATTTTTGACATTTTCTTACGTACTCTTTTATGTAAATACATAATATCATATTTTTCCAATAATAATGTCTTCTGACCTTGGCCAAGGGTTTTATAATGCCTGTATGCCCTCCTTGTACTGGATCATCATGTAGTGTAGACAATATAGCTTCTTTTTCTTTTTCATTATTTATTTGGGTCACCGGGATAAGCAGTGCTACTTTTAAATTCTTTAATATTTTATTGCCCATATTTTTAAATTCATCTATTGAAACGTGTTCAAAGATTTTCTTCCACGGTGCCATTTTGATTTGGCTGATATCATATATACCGGCTTGCAATTCAAGCCTTTGGAAAAATTGATCTAAATCAAGAATTCCATTAGTATAAAGATCACCAACATCATATCTTGCAGTGATTTTCTTTCCATGTTTAAATAAACATATCGTGTCATTCAATTGCAATGTCACTACTTTTCGTAACTCGTCATTTGTTATGACTTCGTATACGTTGGGCTCTGAAGCTTTTTCTTTGGTTTGTTCGTGCAAATCCAATTGTTCTTTTCCTGCGCAGGATTTTTGTCTACTTTGAAATCTTGTAGTGACTTTTAATATATTTCCAGTTATTTCTTTTAGCTCTTTGATGGTTATTCTTTATAACGCATCAGCTACATGATTGTCCTTGCCCTTTAGATACTCTACCGTAAAATTATATTCCTCTAATTCAAGCTCTCCTCTATTCTTGTTAATTTGGAACTGGGGTTCACCATCGAGAATAAATATGTCAATGGTCTATGGTCTGTTTTCACAGTGAAGTGTTTTCCGTAAATGTATGGTCTAAAATGTACTATTACCCAATGGATTGCTGCTAACTCTTGTTCTGTTGTACTCTTATTGCTTTCACCTTTCGTAAAAGCTCTTGATGCATAAGCAACTGGGAGTTGATGGCCATTATGGTTTTGAGTTAAAACTGCGCCACACGCTTGCTTGCTTGCATCTGTTATTATGCAAAATTCTTTGCTGAAGTCTGGGTACTGCAAGAGTGTTGGGTTAATTAGCTGAGATTTTAAATGTATGAATGCTTTTTGACATTCATCTGTCCACTTGAATGGAACATTCTTTTTACATAATCTTGTTATGTGCCGCGAATAGTCGGCGAAATTTTTGATAAAACGTCTGTAGTAATTGCAAAATGCTACAAAACGTCTAGCGCTGTCCGCATCATGTGGAACTGGGTAGTTCTGAATGACATCATATTTTTTGTCATCCGGCAAAATTCCTTTGTCTGTGCATTTATGTCCCAAAAATGTGACTTCATGCATGAAAAATGAACATTTTTCAGGATGTAACTTTAGGTTGTATTCCCTGCATTTACCAAAAACTTCAGTGAGGTTTTTAAGCATATGTTTTTCGGAACAACCTATGACTATTAAGTCATCCATATAAAGGAATGCCTGAGACGGTTCTATTCCGGAGAATGCTATAGTCATCATTCTTTGGAATGAATTAGGCGCTATTTTTAAGCCAAATGGCAATCGCGTGAAACGATATGAGCCATTGTTAGTTGGGAAAGATGTTATATCTCTCGAGCCTTCATCTAGTTCGATTTGATGAAAACCTGACATTAAATCAAGGCAGGAGAAATATTTTGCTCGACCAAGTTGGTCCAAAATATCATCTATTCTCGGTAGTGGAAATTTGTCAGCTAAAAGTTTCTTATTAATTTGGCGATAGTCTATTACTAATCTCCATTTCTTTTTATCTGAATTTGGGCTTGACTTTTTAGGTACTAATAGCAAAGGGCTATTGTACTGGGAAACTGATGGTTCGACTATTTTATCTTTTATTAATTTCTGAACTTGGGCTTGTATTTCTTCTACTTGACTATGAGGACTTCTATAATTTTTCGTGTATACCGGTTCATCATCTTTTAATCTCAACTGTTGTTTATAAAAATTATTAACCGTTATTGGTTCTGATTCTAATGCAAATATATCTATATATTCGCTGCATATATTTTCTAATTGTGATTTGAACAATTCGGGGAAATTTTTCTTTAATTGAGATAAGACAGTTTTATTTCTGCTTTCACTATTTGCCTGAACTACATTGTAGTTCGAAAGTGGCTCATATTTTAAAGTGTCCATATTAACTAATTGGTCAGAATCTGTCGTATTTAAAATTCGGACAACTGTATTACTTGATGTTGCGATTGTATTTGCAACATAAATACCAGTTTGAATTTCCTGGTTTGGAATTAAAATGTTATCATCTTTGGATGATACTATTAATCTTCGGACAACTTGGGATCTTGCTGGTAATAAAGTTGTGTTAATACCAGAGCTGTATGTTATGGGAATGTAAATTGGAAATTTCAGATTGTTTGGTCTAATTATAAACCAATCTTCTTCTGGGTTTAAATCAATTTGGCAATTATATTTTTTAATGAAATCTATTCCTATTATTCCATCACACGGTATGGGAAAATTTTTATCTACTAAATGAAAGTCGTGTGGCATAATGTATTTACCTGTCTGTATCTCAATAAAAGTCTGTCCTCGCGACTGAATTTTCTGTTGGCTTATGCCTTGAATGTTTATTTTATTAGTTATTTGAATATTAGAAAATCTGTCAGAGTTCTCTTTGAGAATAGAGATATCTGCACCTGTATCGAGTAGAAAAACTAGTTTTACGCCTGTTTTGGCATGAATGAAAGTAGAAAATATGTTGAGATTATAATTGATGGTGTATACTCTTCGATCTTCTTTTACTGAGTACCTAAAGGCTGTTGCGAGTTTCCCTGATCTTGGATTACTCGTACATTTGCATTATTTCCGTTATAGTTGTTCTGATTGTTGTTACGGCCTCTATTTCCATTATTGCGGCCTCTGTTATAGCCATTATAGCGGTTATTATTATTATTTCCATTATAGCGGTTTTGATAACCGTTATTCTGGTAACCGTTATTTTGGTAACCGTTATTGTAGTTGCCTCTATTACTATTGTTATTGAAGCCTCTACCTCGGTTTCCACCTCTATTGGCATTTCCGTATCCTCTGTTGGATCTGTTACCTCTAAAGTACATCACTTTATTGATGTCACCGGTAACTCTTGCACTCGTTCTTATGTATGCGCTTATCGCTGCATCCATAGTGGTGCAAGTCCCTGCTTCCAGTACTGTTTTTATACTTTCGTGCTCAGCACGATTTATCATTGTGTCTATTGCCTCTTTAGTGCTAAGACCAGTGGCATGTTCGAGAGGTAAACCCTCATCGATAAAGGAAGCTTCTAGTAGCTTTCTCAGCCTATCAACTTCAGCGGTAAATTGCATTGCAGTTTTACCTCTTTGCTGAACTGTTGCTAGTTGGGCACCACCACTTTATCTTATTTATTATTATGATTAAATAAACTGTAACGTGTAACGAATAAAAATGATGACAGACTGGAGTACCTGTACTTGCGGGCGCACGCTTTAGAGGCCGGCTCTAGCTCATGGCAATGGGTGTGGTGGTCTTGCTTGTACAGATCTCTTTTCGTTACAGACAATAATTAATAAGATCAAGAAAATGAGCGTGCTTGCAACAACAACAAAATGAAGGAGCTAGAATACAAAATCGGAGGAAGCAAATTAATACTTTCGGAAGCGGACCGTTCTAGAATGGGAGAAAAGTTTGAGAATTTTTCGCCTGCGAAGCACAGGTGGAATCGTGTTCGCGCATTGCCCTACCCTACCTTAGACCACTTTCCTTAAGAGCATAGCTCTAGTGGTCCCTTCAGTGCCCTACGTCAGGAGAAACATCAGCCGAGTCAGTATTTGTTTTTTAGAAATTCATATTTTCAATATCAACTTAATAATTAATAACAATATTTATATCTAAAAATACGTACATACTAAAGGAATCGAGTAAATATAAAAAGAATAATACAGACTAGGGTGACTCAACGGAATCTAACGCAAGGTTTTTCTCTCAGTTGCGAGATCAGAAATTGTAGTTTTAATTCTATATACGAGATTATTGTATTTAAAAGTTATAGTTACTAGTGGCTAAAAATATTTTTTTTGGAAGGAACATGACTTTCATTTAATTTTAAATTTATTTCTTCAATATTTTTTTGTTCTCTCCCTAGTCTTGTTCTGTGAATTATTATTTTTTTTATTTATTTTTTCTGAGTTTTCTTTTCTCTTTTTTTTTCTTTCCTTTTCTCTTTATATTTCAAATAGCTGCTCGCGCCACTCCATTATTATTATTTGCTTATCTGCAGTGTGTATACAATATAAAATGACCTCTAGCAAAATTTATTCGGTTTACTACCGAATATTTCCAATAAAAATAAAGTTTTATCAATGAGACTCACTCAACTTTTCACTCCTCGGCGAAAGATCGATCTCCCGGCGCAGATGAGCTGAAACGAAAAGGTGGCTTCTTCCACTAATACTATAAAGAGGCATAATTTTGGATTACACGACTGCGATCAAACTTTTATAAATCTCTACTCTAAAATTCAAATGAGCACTTTCCGAAAAGGGAAAAATTTAATTCGCTTAGGTTAGATCACTTACATTATAAAAATTTTAATCACTAATAAGAATTCAATTTAAATCCAAGAAAATTATTAAACAACATGACCGAGTTTCTTACTCGAGTACTTATTTTTATAGCTTAACGTTGATCTTAAACTACAAGGAAAAAATTTTAATTTCTGCCACTCTAGGTTCAGGATGGCGATCCGGTTAGATTAATTCTCTCTAGTAAGGTTAGGTCGGACTTTCAGCATTTTTCGTATAATTAGAGATTCTGCTCGATTCGACTTGGATTTAATTTAATTTTTGGGCATTCTGGACTGCCAATCAAGCGAAACAAAAATTTTCCATTCACTCTAACCTCACTTTAAGCACTACTTAGGCTGCATCGAAATTAGTTTGAATATCCCTCCTGGTGGCCCCGGCTTATGGCGATCGCTGTCCTGCTGCTGCGGCTGGTCCTTCGCTCCGGTTTGCTGGAAAGGCGCTCCACTTCTTGGCCTGGCGCAGTTGCCGTCTCTCCTTCTGCCCGCCGGTGGCGGCTCCGTAAAACCGTGGGACCCGGGCAGTGATGTGAACGTATAAGATGCCCAGGGAAAAACCTCCGGGCTTCAATTTCGGCTGCGATTATATTCCCGCATCAAACTACAGTTCACCAATATTTCGAAATTCACTAACCTGCAATTTGACCTAGTCGAAGCTAGGATTTGGCGGCAGTGAGATGGCCGTGACAAACGCCAATCTCTTCGGCTGAATATCGCCGGGAAACACACGCCGGACTTATTTCGCGCAACACTATAGGCGAAGGAACGCCGTATTTTCGATATTTCGCGCGACAAAATCCCGTATGACCGCAAGTTAAAATATTTCGACGACAGTGGCATATGCATCAAGAGCGTTTACCAAGGGTGAAAGTAACAAAAGCACAACAGAACAGCAGCAATTCATTGGGCAATAACTCATTTCAGACCATATCTTTATAGTAGACATTTCACTGTCAAAACAGACCACATACATACGGTTCTCTATGATAAATCCGAGCTCTAAACTAACTCGTATGAGACTTGAATTAGAGGAGCATAATTTAAAGTTGAGTATCTAAAGGGAAAAGATAACTATGTAGCTGATGCGTTATCAAGAATAACTATCAAAGAACTACAAGAAATGACAAGAAATATACAGAAAGTCACTACAAGATATCAAAGTAGACAAAAATCCTGCGCAGGAGATAAAGAAACAAAATTGCTAAGCAATCTATAGAAAAAGCTTCAAGGACCAACGTATATGAAGTCATCAAAAATGACGAGTTACGTAAAGTAGTGACCTTTCATATAAAAAATATGCTATGTTTCTTTAAACATGGTAAGAAAATTATTGCAAGATATGATGTTAGCGATTTATATACTAATGGAATACTTGATATAGGTCACTTTTTCCAAAGGCTTGAAATGCAAGCCGGTATAAATGAAATGAAAATATCTTTGAACATGTTTCAATTAATAATTTCAAAATAATGGCAATAAAATATTAAATTACATTATACATTAGAAATTAGAAAATGTCAGAAATGCCAAAATCAAAAGTGACAAGAAATACAATAACTCCTTTAACAATAACAGAAACCTCAATAAAAGCTTTCGACAGGGTGATAGTGGACAATATTGGTCCGCTACCAAAATCAGGATATGGCAATGAATATGCAATCACACTAATATGTGACTTAACTAAATATATAGTTGCCATACCAGTTGCAAACAAAAGCGCAAATACTGTCGCTAAAGCAATTTATGAATCTTTTATTCTAAAGTACGGTCCAATAAAGACGTTCATTATGGACATGGGAACAGAATATAAGAATTCAGTTATAAATGACTTGTGCAAATATCTTAAAATAAAAAAATATAACATCAACTGCACACCATCACCACCAGACAGTTGGAATAGTCGAAAGAAGTCAACGAACTTTCAATGAATATATACGTATACATATCAGTTGATAAAACTGATTGGGACGTATGGCTTAAATATTTCGTATATTGTTTAACACAACCACTATCTTTGGTAAAAAAAAATAATTTGCCAAAAAATTTTAATAGAATAACTAATATAGAACCCATATATAATGTAGATGATTATGCTAAGGTAAGTAAATATAGATTAGAAGTAGCCTATAAAAGAGCTGGAATTATGGTAGATGAACATAAAGAGAAAAATAAGAAACTTTATGATCAGAAAGAAATGAACTTAGATATATTAGGAGATAAAGTAACGGAAATAGGAGAAAATAATAACGTTATAATAACTAATAATAAAAATTAAAATCAAACTGTTCATAAAGGGCGTTCATCAAACCAAAGACACTAGAATAACAAGATGAGTAACGGCCATACAAATTTTTGGCACGCGATTTTTCGGCCGTGGCTCTAGAGGTGGCTCCAGGCTCTCTTAAGTTTTTGTTCGAGAGAGAAAGAGCGGAGAGCGCTACAGCAAACAGCTCTTTTCTACGCATACAGTGATAGCAGACAACTGTATGTGTGTACACATATGCTCATGCATTGTAAATTTGACAAAATATGCCCTTCACCTTAGAAGTTCGTTGACTTTAAATCTATATTATTTTTTATCAATTGGCACCATGCGAAAAATTCTTGTTTTGCATTGCCTCAACGTTATTATTATTTAAATAAAGCTTAGAAATAGTAATAGACGAATCTATGTACATCACAAAATAAATTTCGAAAATGACTTTATATTAGAATACTTGACATTAGGGTATTCAGCTTGCGGCGTGAGAAAAATTAATAAGACAATGATTGTTGAGTGCTTGTGTCCGCACTTCGTGCCTGACGATATGACTTTTGCAACGAACTGTTTTCATATTTTTATTTATTTTATTAATTTGTATTTTCTACTACGTATTATTATTTTTTATGAAATATTATTATGAAATATTATTATTTTTATTATTTATTAATAAAATTATTATTTTTATTATTTATTAATAAAATTATTATTTTTTTATGAAATTAAAAAATAATTATTATTTTTATGAAATATTTATTTCTCAATGTTATGTCTTCTTTTTCGAAAATTTATGTTTCAAATTACAGTAGTTATAATAATTTCCTTTGTATTTGCTTTAATTATTATTATAATAATTATTATAATAGTCAGGGAATTTTTATTTTATTTCATCATATTGCTACGAAATTGGCCACAACTCCAAATATGTAAATTCGTTTCTTCGATCAGAATTGATTTCGGTCCGAAAATCGTCTTCTAGCACAACACGCACACATATACGCGTTCTCGTCTCTTGTTTTTACTCACACAAGCAAGCAAATTCTATTTTTATATTTCTTACGCTCTCAACGTGAGCGAGCGGAAAGAGAGCAAATTTGGCCTTCACCAAAAAAGTGGCTGCATAGTGCCAAACGAATGTATGGCCGTTACGCATCTTGTTATTCTAGTGTCTTTGCACATACTACATCTCCCTCCTTTTGAAAAATAACGTAATAATATGAAGTTATTTTCAAGTATATAAATTTTTTTTTTTTAATGTGTATATTAATATTTGAAATGAATGATTAAAGAGATATTAAAAATATATATATATATTTTCATTGTATTTTGCAAAGTAAAAGTTTGTATTATAATGTTTTTATTGGTTTTTTATTTGTGGTTGGCCAACCAAACAAAATGTATTATGAATTAAAAATTTTTAACCTATCTTTATGGACTATCTGTTTTTTGTTTTTATTTCCTATAATTGTAATGTTGTCATTATCTCCTATTTCTGAAACTAAATATGGTCCTAAATAATTATTGTCAAGTTTATGACCCGTTTCGTTTTTAAGTAATATCTTATCTCCTATCTTTAATTCAAAGTTACTAATATTTCTATCATATTTTATCTTTCTATCGGCTTTTGCCTTGTCTAACATATTTTTAGCTCTTTTATATGCTATTTCTAATCTTAGCTTAACTTCTTTTGAATAGTCATCCATGTTGTAAATAGGATCTATTCTGTCTATCCTGTTAAAATCTATGAACTGTCTTGGTAATCTTCCAAATACTAATTCGTATGGACAATATTCATGAACTACCGATGGTGTTGTGTTGAAACAATAAGTAAAATATTGTATCCATATATCCCAATCGGTTTTGTCAACAGATATATATGAGCGAACATACTCGTTGAAAGTTCTGTGACTTCGTTCTATTGTTCCTAATGTCTGGTGATGGTGTGCTGTTGAAGTAACGTTTTTTATCTTCATATATTTGCACAGGTCGTCTATAATTTGGTTTTTATATTCCGTTCCCATGTCCGTTATGATTGTATTCATTGGACCGTACTTTAGAATAAAATTTTCGAATATAGCCTTAGCAACTGATCTTGCACTTTTATTTGGAATAGGTACCGTTACCAAATATTTTGTTAAATCGCAAATGATAGTAACAGCATACTCATTTCCGTTTTCTGATCTTGGCAGTGGACCAATGGTATCTATCAAAACTATATCAAATGCTGTTGCTGGCGTTTCTGTTATTGTCAACGGTGTTTTAGTATGTTTTGTTGTCTTTGCTTGTTGGCATTTTAAACATGTTTTAACATATTTACTTATTGCCTTTGTCATTTGTGGCCAATAATAATAATTTTTTATTTTCCTCAGGGTTCTAGAAATTCCTGAATGGCCTCCTTCTGATGGATCATCATGATATTTAGACAGTATTGCTTTTATTTGAACCTTATCATTTTTATCTATCTTAGTCACCTTGTTTAATAGCGCTATTTTTATGTTTTTTAATATTTTATTGCCCTTTTCTTTAAAATTCTTTATAGTGACAAATTCGAAGATTTGTTCACTTGGTGACAATTGTGTTTGAATGATGCTATTTATTCTTGCTTCTTCATTAAGCCTTTGAAAGAATTGATCTAAATCGATTATTTCATTAGAATAAAAATTAGTCATATCAAAACGTGTTATAATTTGTTTTCCTCTTTTCAACAAGCACTTATGCTTGTCTATTTTGAGTATAACATATTTTTTGGCATCAATGTTATTGATTACCTGATAGATATTGGGCATTTTTATATTTTCTTTCTTATTTGGTTCATGCAATTTTTCACCTGCGCAGGTATTTTTCTGTCTTGTTGTTGATCTTGTTGTTACCTTTAGTATCTGTCTATTTATTGCTTTAAGTTCTTCGATGGTTATTCGGGACAATGCGTCTGCAACATGATTATCTTTCCCCTTGAGATATTCTACTGTGAATTCAAACTCCTCCAAGTCTAGTCTCATTCTGGTTAGTTTTGAACTGGGGTTTCTCATTGAAAAAAGATATGATAGTGGCCTATGGTCACTTTGTACTAAGAAATGTCTACCATATACGTATGGTCTGAAGTGATTTATTGCCCAGTGAATAGCTGCTAGCTCCTGCTCTGTAGTGGACTTATTACTTTCGCCTTTTGTAAAGCTTCTTGAAGCGTATGCCACTGGTAGCTGTTGACCGTTATGGTCTTGAGATAGTACCGCTCCACATGCTTGTTTACTAGCATCTGTGGTTATGCATAATTGTTTGCTGAAATCTGGGTACTGAAGGAGTGTTGGTTTCATTAATTCCCTTTTAAGATATTCGAATGCCTCATGGCATTCGCTTGTCCATTCAAATGGAACATTCTTTTTACAAAGCCTCGTTAAGTGGCGTGATTTCTCAGAAAAGTTCTTAATAAATCTTCTGTAATAATTGCAAAATGCGACGAATCGTCTAGCTTCGTCTGCGTTTACTGGTTTGGGGTAATTTTTTATTACCTCATATTTAGAGTCATCTGGCAATATACCTTTGTCAGTACACTTGTGACCTAAATAAGTAACCTCTTTCATAAAGAAAGTGCATTTTTCTGGATGTAGTTTTAAATTATGTTGCCTACATAATTTGAAAACGTCGGTTAGATTTTTAAGCATGTGCTTTTCAGAACAGCCTATGACTACTAAATCATCCATATACAGAAATGCTTGCGAAGGCGTTAAGCCTGAAAATGCAAGGGTCATCATTCTTTGGAAAGAATTTGGGGCTATTTTTAAACCAAATGGTAATCGCGTGTAGCGGTATGCTCCTGTTGAAGTTGAGAATGATGTTATATTTCTTGACCTTTCGTCTAATTCTATTTGATGAAATCCTGACATCAGGTCTAGGCACGAGAAATATTTTGCTCGACCTAATTGATCAAGAATATCTTCTATTCTTGGAAGTGGGAATTTATCTGCTAGCAGTTTCTTGTTGATTTGGCGATAATCCACTACTAATCGCCATCTCTTTTCCGCCGAGTTAGGCAGTGATTTCTTGGGTACCAAGAGAAGTGGGCTATTATATTCTGAAATAGATGGTTCGACAATGCCATCTTTTATTAATTTGTCAACTTGCCTTTGAATTTCTGGCTTTTGACTTTCTGGCATTCTATAGTTTTTGATATAGACTGGAGTTTTGTCATTTAATCTCAATTTTTGCTTATAAAAATTATTAGCTGATATGGTTTCTGTTTCAAGACCAAAAATATCGCTATATTCGGTGCATAATTTTGTTAAATCGCTTTTGAATAACGATGGAAATTTAAGAAGTTTTAATACTTCTGAAGTTCTTTGTGCACTATTTTCTATATTTGCATTGTATACATCATAATCATCCAATGATTCGCTTTTTATATTTGCGCTACTAACTATAGCGTCTTTTTCAGTTGTATTAATAATTCGAATCAAGACGTTCTGAGTGTTTACGAGTGCACTTGCTATTATTATGCCAGGTTGCAATTCCTGGTTGGGGATGAGGACATGTGTGTCAGTAGATGTTAGTTGAATCTTTCGAATCACTTCTGATCTAGCTGGCAAAATTATTTCGTTATCTAGTGAATGTATAATAGGAATGTTTATGTTCCTGAAATTTTTGGGCCTCAAAGTGAACCAATCTTCCTGGTCGTGGAATTCCAAAATACAATTGTATTTCTTAATGAAATCCAAGCCAATTATACCATCCCCTGGTATAGGAAAATTGTCAGGTACGATATGGAATTCATATGGTATTGCTGCATTAGCAATACACATTTCTAAATGTAGTGTACCTAGAGACTGAATTGTCCCTTGCCCTATTCCTGATATATTTGTTGTGTTTTTTGGATTTAAATCGTTAAGATTATTGTTTCTGCATTTAAGCAGGGAAATTTCTGCACCTGTATCTATTAAAAGAGTTACCCATGAACTGGTACTCATATTCTTCAATCGTATAAAAATGCTTAAATTGAGATTAATTTTGTATAATTTTACTGTAGATTGTCGCTCAAGGGGGCATGTTCGTTTTCCGATTGTATGTTTCGGACATTGTGGGTATGACTTGTTTTATAGTTATGGTTTTGGTTACCTCTTGAGTAACCTCCACCTCTATTATAATTTTGGTTACCACCTCGTCCTCTGTTTCCACTATGGTAACCACCTCGACCTCTATAATTGTTGTTGTATGAGTTATAATTTCCTCGGCCATTACCTCTGTTTTGGTAATTTCCTCGGTAATTATTACCTCGATAGTGTCCTCTATTATTATAGAATAATACACTATTTGAATTGCCGGTCATTTCTGTACTGCAGTGTATGTATTTTTCAATCACGCTATTCATCGTGTTGAAATTTCCAGCTTCCAATATGGTTTTGAGCTTCTCGTGCCCACAATTCTTGGTCATTGCAGATATGGCTTCCTTTGTAGCGAATTTGTCTGCATTGTTTGAATCTAAACCATCATCTATATAGGCTGCTTCGAGCAACCCACGTAAGTTTTCTATCTCTGTGGTATATTGCGCTGCAGTTTTGCCGCGCTGTTGTGTACTAGACATTTTTGCTTTGATGACATCGGGCGATTCGCCTTTAACTGATGCTTTTAATACATTTATTATACCGATAATGGTCTTTTCATTTTCAACTTTGTATGATAATGGACCAAGTATCTTTGTCTTGATTACCTCTATCGCTAGCATCTCCTGATCTCCTTTTGTCAGATCTATTAGCCGGAGGGCCGTCAGGAATCTATTTAAGTTTAACTTTTTGCCGTCAAACTCAGGTATTGTGGACGAAATTTGTCGCACATATTCCCTTGATGTTGCGGCAGAGTCTGTCATTTTGGCTGTTTCCTGTATTCTTGAAGTATTTGAATCTGAAAGTTCTTCTTCAAGTAATTCGGGTAATGTTATTACCGCTGGAATTGCAAGATCGTGGAGATCCTCTTCTTTTATTTCTATTTCCGATTCTCCTACACTTTCGATATCCTCACCGATCTCAGCCACTATAGGTGTGTTTAAAATCGTTGGGATTGTAATATTTAAGTTATGTCTGTACTTGACGTTTAACAAGTTCTCACGGAACCTGTTTAGAAATTTTACTGCTTGGGATAAATGGTTTTTTGTTAATCTTTTCCTTTCTCTGTGAATTAATTGGCGTGCTTCATTAAAGCATCTTACCAATATCTGCGCATGCTTGTTGAGAGTGTATTGTTGCACTTCTCTATTTGGTGTCATGCATTTATAAGACTTGTCGAAAGTTGTTTTAATTTCTTTAAGCTCGTTTTTTATTTCTTGCCAGTCCATTTAAAGAATAATATAGATTTATTTGTGCAATCGAACTCTATAAATTGTGGCCTCTCCTAAAATGGTTTCTTCAATAATCTTTTTTTTTTTTTTTCATTCTAGTTTTCTGACATTAAAAATAAAAATTTTAGATCATCTTAATTCAAAATACATTTTGGGTGTGTTTTTTTTTTTTTTAAATTTTATCTGCTCTGCTTATATATCGCTTCTTTATTATCTTGTTATGCTTAACATATAGCGTTAATATAAACTGAGCGACTGTTACGATCGTCAAGATCAAAAGGAGTAACCACAGTGACTGAATGTCTTCTGTATGGTCGACTATTTTTAAGTTATTGACCACATTGGCCGTATTATCTTTTGACTGACTATCGTCAGATCCAAACCAACCCATTTTGTATATTTTTTTTTTTTTTTTTATTTTTGGGTTTTGGTTTATTTTATTTTAAAAATATGTTGTTTTGATTTTTTTTTTTTTCAATATAGTTACATTTTCCTGCCTAATTGGTGTATGGCTTTACGGGCCATTCTTCTCATCGGGCAGAAAAAGTTCCGCTCAATGTTACAATATTTTGTGTAATATTAATATGCAGCGCAGTGCATCGAGGGTGGTGTGCCACGCAGGGCAACAAAAAAAAAATATTTTATATTTCAGCTCCTACTTGCTTCACTCTGACCCTCCTTGCGTCAGCTGGACGTCGCCGGGGTTGGCACGCTGACACTCCCTCGATGACGTAGTGAGCGGGCTGTTCACCACGTTGATGATGATGTCCTCATTTAGGGGTTATGTGCTGGGGCTGCAATGTCTGCACGTTGGGAGTTGGAGTTTTGTTAATTGTTAACGATTTTATTTGTTTTTCTGAGTGAGCGGGTGTGGTGGGGATTTTTTTTCTTAGGATATTCGACACAGTGGTCTAGCTCAGCTTGTAGTTTTTGAGCTTTCGACCATTGGGGCGGTGGAGTGTTCGTATATAATAGCCACTTTATGTGCGCTATTCTCTTTTTTTGCTTTATTTTGAACACCGCCCCTGTTTTTACCCATCACACCAACACTCTACTCACTCAGATCGCTGTTCTCCAAAATTGCCGCCGTCTTGGTGGATAAGCATCGAATGCCGGGCATGCTGATCCTCTCACGTTCAGTGCTATAACGGTCCTGTCACGGTCGCCATGTAATGATGAACTCCAGTTAAGAACACAATTCCGTCCTGAGTTGAATGCAGCCGTCGGGCTGACTTTATATTTATTCAATTTATTCTTTTGATTTTAGAGTAGGCAGAAATGGTTCTGCCAGCTCAACGTCTACAGAGTATCTCATTTTACAGTTTTGAATATATTTGGACTTAGGCTAATCCGCGTAGCTGCGCTGCCGGGTACGCCAGCAGCGGAGCGGCGTTCTTATGTATATCTTATATATCTAGGCTTATCGGGAGAGCGAGCTATGTATGTACGTATGTAATATGCATTTGGTCGGCGTGTGAATGCTGACCATGCACTTATACTTTTTGGCCTTCAAGTGGGCGATCATGTTACATCCGCCCTGGGTCTAACTGCGTGCATAGACATAAACATAAACATAGCAACCAAGTGCTGCCATTTGTTAATATGCTATTTTATTTAATTGTTCTTAATATTGCATAGGCACATACTACAGTAGAGCAAATTTTGTTTCATGCCTAGACTTAATGTCAGGTTTTCATCAAATTGTACTCGAAGAAAGTTCAAGAGATGTAACGTCTTTTTCAACGAGCAATGGCTCATATCGCTTCACGCGATTACCATTCGGTTTCAAAATAGCACCAAATTCTTTTCAGAGAATGATGACTATAGCTTTCTCTGGACTTGAACCTTCTCAAGCATTCCTGTATAGGGATGATTTAATAGTTATTGGTTGTTCCGAAAAACATATGGTTAAAAACTTGACTGATGTTTTTGAGAAATGTAGGAAATACAACCTAAAGCTATATCCAGAAAAATTTTCATTTTCCATGCATGAAGTTACATTTTTGGGACACAAATGCACAGATCAAGGAATCTTGCCAGATGACAAAAAATATGACGTCATAAAAAATTATCCATTCCCACATGATGCGGACAGTGCTAGACGATTAATTGCATTTTGCAATTGCTATAGACGTTTTATCCAAAATGTTGCCCAATGTTCTCGTCACATCACAAGATTATGTAAAAAAGATGTAAAATTCGAATGGACAGCTGAATGCCAGCATGCCTTCGAACCTCTCAAATCGGCACTAGATAATCCCAATCTATTACAATACCCAATTTCAGCAAATTTCAGCAATTTTGCATAATAACGGATGCAAGTAAGCAAGCTTGTGGAGCAGTGTTAACTCAATGCAAAAATGGTCTCGAACTTCCAGTGGCATATGCATCAAGAGCGTTTACCAAGGGTGAAAGTAACAAAAGCACAACAGAACAGCAGCAATTCATTGGGCAATAACTCATTTCAGACCATATCTTTATAGTAGACATTTCACTGTCAAAACAGACCACATACATACCGGTTCTCTATGATAAATCCGAGCTCTAAACTAACTCGTATGAGACTTGAATTAGAGGAGCATAATTTTAAAGTTGAGTATCTAAAGGGAAAATATAACTATGTAGCTGATGCGTTATCAAGAATAACTATCAAAGAACTACAAGAAATGACAAGAAATATACAGAAAGTCACTACAAGATATCAAAGTAGACAAAAATCCTGCGCAGGAGATAAAGAAACAAAATTGCCTAAGCAATCTATAGAAAAAGCTTCAAGGACCAACGTATATGAAGTCATCAAAAATGACGAGTTACGTAAAGTAGTGACCTTTCATATAAAAAATATGCTATGTTTCTTTAAACATGGTAAGAAAATTATTGCAAGATATGATGTTAGCGATTTATATACTAATGGAATACTTGATATAGGTCACTTTTTCCAAAGGCTTGAAATGCAAGCCGGTATAAATGAAATGAAAATATCTTTGAACATGTTTCAATTAATAATTTCAAAATAATGGGCAATAAAATATTAAATTACATTATACATTAGAAATTAGAAAATGTCAGAAATGCCAAAAATCAAAAGTGACAAGAAATACAATAACTCCTTTAACAATAACAGAAACCTCAATAAAAGCTTTCGACAGGGTGATAGTGGACAATATTGGTCCGCTACCAAAATCAGGATATGGCAATGAATATGCAATGACTTAACTAAATATATAGTTGCCATACCAGTTGCAAACAAAAGCGCAAATACTGTCGCTAAAGCAATTTATGAATCTTTTATTCTAAAGTACGGTCCAATAAAGACGTTCATTATGGACATGGGAACAGAATATAAGAATTCAGTTATAAATGACTTGTGCAAATATCTTAAAATAAAAAAATATAACATCAACTGCACACCATCACCACCAGACAGTTGGAATAGTCGAAAGAAGTCAACGAACTTTCAATGAATATATACGTATACATATCAGTTGATAAAACTGATTGGGACGTATGGCTTAAATATTTCGTATATTGTTTTAACACAACCACTATCTTTGGTAAAAAAAAATAATTTGCCAAAAAATTTTAATAGAATAACTAATATAGAACCCATATATAATGTAGATGATTATGCTAAGGTAAGTAAATATAGATTAGAAGTAGCCTATAAAAGAGCTGGAATTATGGTAGATGAACATAAAGAGAAAAATAAGAAACTTTATGATCAGAAAGAAATGAACTTAGATATATTAGAAGGAGATAAAGTAACGGAAATAGGAGAAAATAATAACGTTATAATAACTAATAAAAAAAATTAAAATCAAACTGTTCATAAAGGGCTTTCATCAAACATAGGCATAAAAATAATTAAAATAAAATTTTTCTTTTTGAGGTTTTACTTAAAAATTTTCACTACATAAATGTACTTAAAAACAATCATATCACAACTTTTTTAATAATGTATAAACTACCTTTAAAATAACTTCATAATATTACGTTATTTTTCAAAAGGAGGGAGATGTAGTATGCACACATATCGGTTACCCACTGTACCTATATGTATTCATAATATACAAGCACGTGTATGAGTAATACGAGCACCCACTTGAGGGCTATCATGCATACAGAAGGTTTTCTTGCTGGCCAAGCCACTATGGGGCATTTGGCCTGTTTTTTTTACAAAAATCAATAACTCCTAAACTACTGGAGATATTTGGATGATTTTTTTTTATGTGTTACACATGCCTCCAGGAATATTTTGGAAAAGTGGGCGTGCCCCCCAACTCCGCCCGAATTTTTTATTTTTATTTTTTTTAATATTATATTTTTAAAGTTAATTTTTAATTTTAATATTGTATACAAATTCATAATCGTCTTCGTCTTTACAATCAATAGAGTCTGAAGAATCGGTGTCAGGTTCAAATTCGCAAGCTAACATTTGAATTCAAATTTTGAATGACTTCTGTTTTCGAACGCGCCTCTTTATATTTATTGATGATATTATGGAATATTATTTATATTTGCCTTGGCTGGGTTCAAAAAAGAATTTTAAGTATGTCTGCAAGATCCAGCAGGCCGCGCTTCCGTGCAGCTAGCATTGCAGCTTGACCCAAAAGACGTTCGTTGTGGTTCTGCGCCCATACGAGTTCATCTACTTGCTGTCTTCGGCCACTCAAACTTTTAAAATAATATGACGTTTTCGGGCATACAGCTAATTTCCTTTCCTTTTTAATTTTCTCTTTTACCTTCAGGACTAGGTGTTCTTCTAACCACTTTGAAAAAACTTTCGAAAATTCATATATTTTTCGATTGCATTTTCTCCAATTTTGCAAAAGATTGACTGAAAACATTCGTTATTATTACTATTCGTTAATCATTCATTAAAGTCTAGCTTGCTATCAGAAAAATGCCCACTTATAAAAGTGCAAAAAGAATTTTCCTTTTGACGAACACCCTTTTGCTTGCGCCACACTTCCAGCAGGGCAGCATTGGCAATCGAGATATTGCTTCCTAAAAAATGAAATTTCTCAAAAGCCCGCAAAAAAACGCACATAGAAAATACCTGATATGAGTTAGGAATTGAACACACTACAACATGAATATAAGCACTTACTGAACAAATTTGAACAAATTGTTGTAGCTCTATTCAAAGTTGTAATTTGATTCAAACAACTACATGTTGACACCACTTGCTAAATGTACAAATTGTTGGAAATAGGCGAACACAATAAACAAAATATTAATAGCAACACATAATAAAAACCTAAAGATTGATTATCTATTTCAAATTATACTCTTCTTCGTCTTCTTTTTAAAGTGTTAAAAACTTTGAAAGATAAGCTAAATTCTGCGCGCAATGCAGCCACCTGGTATATGCTCGCAACAGCCGACTTTAACAGCTGTTATTATAACAGTACACTGTTAAAATTACTTTTGCCGCCTATAACATAGTAGTTTAACGTATTTGCAATGTATTAATACTAAAATACTTCAAATTTGTATACTTGTGAAAAACACATTATTGTAAAAAAAACAGGCCAAATGCCCCATAGTGCAAGCGCTGATCGCTTATATGTGTGCCTATAGCACTCCTCCTCCAGCATCGTCGCTCGGCGACAGTACATATATATATATGTCGGAGCAGAATTATTATTTTCCATTTCACGCAGCGAGTTTCGAAGCGACCACACGCTGTCGCCGCGACTGAAACGGGAGATGCTAAAGCTACAAAAATACAGCCGACCAATAGCAACGCAGTATGCAATAATGCAATATGATGAAATACCAATGATTTCCCCAAAATGATGAAATTACTATTCTTCTGGAATATTCTAACACATAATGCAATATGATGAAATACCATCGATTTCCCAAAATTATGGAATTACTATTCTTGTGAAATATTCTAGCACATACACTAGCTTATGCGCCGACACGGCCATCCTGACCTTTACACGTCCTCCTGAAATATTACCAAAATGATTCGTTCTCTATAATTTTATTGTAAAACTACTTTTACATCATTTAAAAAAAAATTTTAGCAAATTGACAAATCAAATTTTTAAACTTAAATTTCCAATAAAAATTTATTTTCTTTAACATAATTCATATTCTTCATATTCATATCTAATGCGCAACACGTCATGATCAAGACATTTGCCTTGCACTTGTGCTTACATTATCCATACTGTCTCTTTCAACAGCTTCAATAATTTCGCTACTGTCTCTTTCAACAGCTTCAATAATTTCGCTACTGTCTCTTTCAACAGCTTCAATAATTTCGCTACTGTCTCTTTTAACAGCTTCAATAATTTCGCTACTGTCTCTTTAAACAGCTTCAATAATTTCGCTACTGTCTCTTTCAACAGCTTCAATCATTTCGCTACTGTCTCTTTCAACAGCTTCAATAATTTCGCTACTGTCTCTTTCAACAGCTTCAATAATTTCGCTACTGTCTCTTTCAACAGCTTCAATAATTTCGCTACTGTCTCTTTCAACAGCTTCAATAATTTCGCTACTGTCTCTTTCAACAGCTTCAATCATTTCGCTACTGTCTCTTTCAACAGCTTCAATAATTTCGCTACTGTCTCTTTCAACAGCTTCGTTACAATTTTCAAATTCTGTTGGTACTTGCCAATTTGGCATTTTTCTTATGTCATCGTGAGCATATTTATATTTTCTATTGTTTATATATATATATCTGTATATATCTGTCTCCGTCTAACAATTCAGTTATTTGAAAAGGCCCTCTGAACTTCGGGATTAATTTCGTTTAATGCCTCTCTTCATTCTTTAACAATACAAAATCTCCGAATTGACATCTATCAACTTTAGCTTTGTTTTTATCAAATTGCGCCTTGTTATATGCTGCTGCAGCTGAAATACTCTGAACTGCACGTGCTCTTACTTCTGCTAGATCAACCTCATCTACCTCATCGGAAGGTGGAACCAACCCCAACGGCCGAGCAACTTTGCCAATAAACAATTCTCAAATCAGCTGAAGGCACATTTCTTGAAAAGAAATCAACATGCGCCATTCGTTTGCCTTCCCTATATGGTAAATCAAATGTAAATGATTGTAAATAAGACCACCATCTCTGTACTCTAGGAGATAGGTCATGTTTTGTCCTTGAGGCCTTAAGAGAGTTACAGTCAGTAAAGACAACAAAGTTTCTACCCAGTAAATAATGGCGAAAATGTTTCATTGCTAAAACAACAGAAAGAGTCTCCAGTTCATATGAGTGGTAATGTGACTCAGCCGGAGAAGCTGCCTTACTAAAATATTCAACGACATGAGACTTGTTGTTAATTTTGTGTAATAAGATGGCACCGTATCCACGAGAACTTGCATCTGTATGCAACTCGATGGGATGCTGCGGATCAAAAATTACTAAAACTGGCTTCTGGGTAAGAATAGAAATAACATTTTTTCTTATTTCTTCGTGCTCTGGCTTCCAAATAAATTC
Organism: Drosophila mauritiana; assembly: GCF_004382145.1. Lineage (NCBI taxonomy): Eukaryota > Metazoa > Arthropoda > Insecta > Diptera > Drosophilidae > Drosophila > Drosophila mauritiana. The sequence continues at coordinate 133,652 of NW_022881437.1, forward strand.
ATTCCTTTCTGAAGTCAAAAGATATAACGGCTTCATAAAACAAGAAAATCCTTGCATAAATTGTCGAAAGTAAGACGCTAATCCTATAAATTGTCGCAAAGCAGGGACCGACTGAGGAGGTGGTAAAGCAGTTAACGCTGCAATTTTAAGCGAATTTGGCCGGATTTCACCTGCACTCACTTCGTATCCCAAATATTGAACTTTTGACTTTAAAAAAGAACATTTATTTATATTGAATGAAAATCCAGCTTTTGTGAGACAATCAAGAGTAATCTGCAATCTTTCTAAAGCTTCACTTTTCGTTGAAGCAGCCACCATTACATGGTCCATATAAACGACTACAAATTTATTTGCAAGGCCTCCGAGAGCTTGCATCACTGTACGCTGGAAAACAGATGGAGCATTTCTGAGCCCAAACGGCATTGCCAAGAATTCATATTGTCCATCTGGGGTGACAAAAGCTGTACACTCTACTGAATCTGGGTGTAATGGAATTTGATAATATCCACTTGCCATGTCCAGACATGAAAAATATTTCGCTCCATGAAGTCTCGCTATTTGGTCTGATATAAGGGGCAAGGGGTATCTGTCTGATACCGTATTAGAATTTAATTCTCTATAATCAACACACAAACGATGAGAGCCGTCCTTTTTGTTGACTAACATTATGGGACTTGCAAACGGTGAACAGCTTGGTTTTATAATGTTACACACTAATAATTCATTAATTTTGTCTCGCACTAATTCCCTTTCATTTGGGCTAAGTCTATATGGTCGTCTTTGAACAGTTCTTTTTGGGTCAACTAATTTAATTTTCATTTCTCCTGAGCTAATTCTGGTCAATGGAATTCCGGCAATAAAAGATTTTGAGTATTTTTCCACTAAGCTTTTTAGTTTATCTCTGTCTTCACCAACAAGATCAGTATTTAACTCAGAAAATTTCTCATCATTAGAACAATAGTTTACAGTTTTTGCTCTGACAATTTTAAATTTACCAGGTGATATTATAACATTAAATTCTGGAAACAATACTTATAATTATGTCATTTTTCAAATATATGTCATTCAAAACATGAAACAATATTTCGATACAATGATTGTTAATTATTTCGTTACTAAGTATCTGCAATGTGCTACAAATACTACCATTGCCAATACCTTTCAACATCACTACATTGTTAATTCTTTTACCAACCAATTTGCTACTTAGCTTTTGTTTAATTAAAGAACATTCCGCTCCAGAGTCAAACGTTGTTGAAAATGTCTCGCCTTGATGAACCATCTCTCCCTTGGGTTCAACAACCTCGCATAGTTCCAACCTTTTCACTTGATGCGTGCCTTTGTCCTTTTTGGGCTTGCTGCAGTGTGTTGAAATATGACCGCTCTCGCCACAGTTAAAACATGTCACATCCGATTTTTGACGGTGACCAAAAGGGTTCCTGTCGTTGCTGTACTTGGCATTAGATGAAAATTGCTGCTGCTGTTTAGCTCTACATTCGATCATCGTGTGACCGAGTTTTCCACAGAAATGTCATCTCATTGTTGCTGGAAGCTGGAAGCATTTGTTCTTGCGGAGTTTTCTTTCGTTTATTAAACGTGAATGCTTTAAGCTCAGTTTGTAATTCACTTCTTGTGCGCACATTTGAAGTAAATGAAGTAAATGAAGTAAAATCGTTGCAGCCTGCTATCTACTTGAGCCAACTTAGCAAGCGTCACAGAAACAGCTATTTCCTCCACATCCATCTCACGCCACTTCGTTATAAGCGTCGTCATCATGCGACTAGCATATGGTAATTGGAGAGACATTTGCTAGCATTGCTAAAAACATAGCCCCTGGAGTTTCCACACTAGCAAAACGTTGCACGAAAAGTTCCTTAAACTCGGCCCAAGTTATTTCCGGATAGCATATTTGAGCAAACCACTGCGACGCGCTTCCTTCCATCGCTGCACTTAAAGCCATAACTAACGCGCTGCCTTTTATAGTTGATTCAGCCAAAATTATATTTGCCGTAGAGCACCACGCCGTTGCGTCGGCGCCATCAAGGTCCGCGTTGAATTTAGGTAACACCACAGTATTTTTGTTTGTTGTTTCGGATGCCGTTGATTTTATTGCTTTAACAAGTTCGATCAAGTTTTTATTTTGCATTTACATTAAAACGCGCCATGGCCCATCTATGGTGTTAGGTAGCGAGCCAGATCCCACTTCTGATGTCGGAGCACAATTATTATTTTCCATTTCACGCAGCGAGTTTCGAAGGCACCGAAGGTCTACTCACAATTAATTTGTGTCACTCACTTCTTCTCCGTGCTAACCTTCGAACCACACTCGGCGACAGCGACCACACGCTGTCGCCGCGACTGAAACGGGAGATGCTAAAGCTACAAAAATACAGCCGACCAATAGCAACGCAGTATGCAATAATGAAATACCAATGATTTCCCCAAAATGATTAAATTACTATTCTTCTGGAATATTCTAACACATAATGCAATATGATGAAATACCATTGATTTCCCAAAATGATGGAATTACTATTCTTGTGAAATATTCTAGCTTATGCGCCGACATATACATACAAATTAAAATTGTTACTCTTTATTTATTTAAAAAAATAAATTTTATTTTTTAACATTTATTTGGTGATAAACTTTTTCACTTATACTATTACGAGACACTTGGTAACTTATGTTTAACTTCGAGCTGTTGACGATCTCGTCCCGATTCAGACTCCCGATTCAGACTGACTGGTCTTCAAATTCTAAGTCCTAATCCAATCAACCTCGGCCAGAAGCTTTTCTTTCGGAAAATTACCGAACTTTCGATAAAAGCTTTATGCTGGAAATTTTCCACTGCATTGTGAAATTCAATTATGCTGATCGATGCAATTTTTGATTGATACGCAATAAGTCGGCCGTGGCTTGGTCTCCAAGCGGAAGCTGTGTTTACGTTAAGTTTGGGTTGCTTATGTTAGCGGGTAGCTGAGTGCTGGCAAAGGCAATGACAAAAACAAAGACAAGGGCAATTCCGACGAGACTGAGAATTGGAATTTGTTTATAAATTGTGGAAGGGAGCTATGTTCATGGGTTGGATAACTCTCCCCCCTCTAAAATGACGTCCCGCTTCATTATTAATTTCGTTCAAACGTTCATTTAATTCTGTTAAAAATTCTACATCATTATTTGGTTTTTCTGGTTCTGGCCGTTTTTGTTTGGTTACAAATATATAATACCTGATTTTTATTATTAATATAGTAATGAAATACAAAATGATTAAAATTAATAATATAAATGAAATTGAAATTTTCCAATTGTAAATTTCAATAAATGGGTTTAAAATATTAATGTTGTCAAGAGAAAGTTCTGAATTGTTTGATTTTATATATTCTGATATTTCTAAGTTTTTAAAGTGGTTGGTAGTTATGTACTCAAGTATTTTGTTTTCTGAATTGGTGTATGAAATATTATTTATTGTAGTTGTGCTGTTAAATGTTATTAAATATGACCCATTTAAATGAGAATTGTTCACAATATTATTTCCATTTATTAGAATGGCACCTTCTTGAATGATATCTATATTCTTATTCTTTTCTAGAATTTTAGTGCAAATTGATTTTTCTCCATTTAGTAAGCGGGTAAAACAAGTCTTATCTTTACTTATAATACAATAGTTGTTCAAAAGTTCGTTCATAAAATTAGATATTTCATAATAGGTATTTTCGCATTTTGCGACCTGATTACTTATAAGTAATTTTCCATCATTATGTGAAATTGATCTGGCATAGTAAATTTCGCATCTGTTTGTTATAACGGGGTATTTTATATAAATTATTAAGAGTTCTTTATGCAATACAATTTTGAATATGGCGATGTCCATTAAGTCTGCAATAAGTACAGGCTGTTGTTCGTGATCTAATATTTCTTTGATGTCTTCATTGTTTAAAATTTTTGTGTTGAATAAATCAATTTTGGCCAGTGTGATAGTATCAATAATGTTTTGTAAGTCAAATGTTAATAAACGTAGGCGATGTTTTCTTAATGGCAATTCTTGATCGATAAAAATGTTTTTAAAATGATCGGAAAGTGATTTTATCTCTTTAAACAATTTGGAATTAATAATAAATTGTTGGTTATTGTTTTCAATTAAATCATTTATTTTATTCTGTATTTTAATGAAATCATCGTGATCCGGAGTTCCAGCTAACCATTTCCAAACAGTGCCTAACTCATTTATTCCCCTTTTTGATCTAGTTGGTATCAGTTGTGACAAAATTAATTCTATTATCTGTATTTCGTAAGTAATTTCCCATTGTGTCCGTGTATTTTTATCTTTTCTTACATATCCTGATTCTAGATTGATTATTTCTTTATAAAAACTTAAGTTAGTTACGTGGTATAAGTCAGAATATGATTCATAGGTAAGGACATCCTTTTTGTCTTTGAACAGGAAAAATTCGTGATTGGAGTAATCAATTATTTCTGAAGTGGTTATCATTACGAATGTTATTAAAAGTAATACGAAATGCATTTTCTGTAATTTAAATAAAAAAATATGGTATTTGTTAAAACTTAATGTTGTCTTTTTGAATAGTCCTGTTTCTACTATTTATTATAACTTTGTTAGGTAAGTTTTCCTTAACAACCTGTTTTTTATATCTAGTTTTTAGCTTATTTCTTTCGCCGTGTTTTTTCTCATAAACAACTTGACCTACGTGATATTCTTTTTCTCTGTGACCTTCATTGTGTGTTACTAACATTTTTTCTTGTGTGTTCTTTAGAATTCTTGAAATGTTTTCGTGATTAATTTTATTATATAGAATATCAAAGGGTTTTTGGTTTGTTGTAGAATGAATGCTTTGATTGAATTCTTTTGCGGCTCTAATAATTATTTCAGAATAGTCAGTGAGATTAAATTCTTCTTTTATACAACGAGCTAATTCTGTTAATGTTGAATGTGCTCTTTCTACTTGTCCGTTCGAGGTACTGTGTCTGGGGTCGGCGAAATGTAGAGTTAAACCACATCTTTGTGCAAAGGATTTAAATTGAGCAGAGGTGAAGCTCGGTTCATTATCTGTCATAATTACTTTTGCGTGGGGAAAATGTTGGAGTAATTCCATTACTTTATTCTCGATGTTTAGTTTATTTTGAATTTCTTTTACAACCAGGAATTTTGAATATGCGTCAATACAGGTTAAGAAAATAAGACTTTGCGCGTAAAAAATGTCGATGTGTAAATTCTCTCCTTCTTTAATTGGAATAGGAGCTTCTCCAATAGGGATTTTAATAGGATGCCGGTTGTATTTATTTTCGTTGCAAATTGTACAATTTTTTATGTATTCCTTTAATTTGATATATAAATTTGGCCAATAAAATAATCTATTATTTTGTTTATAATTTTCGTCTAATCCTCTGTGAGCACGACTATGTGTTTCTTCTATTATGATAGCCTTATCTTCGTTATTTTCCACGTCTTGTAGAAATATTTTAGTATAAAGAAATTTGTTGTTAAAGTTATTTTTTAATGGTAATTGAATATGATAAAGATCTTCTAAAGTGCAATGAATTGTTTGGTTTTAGATATTCTCTAATTATTTCTATTAAGTTTTCTGGCGTATCATATTCAATTATATGTCTAGTCTTATCAAAAACAATCAATGACTCATGTATTCTATACCTCCCCTTTGTTAATAACAGTTGTTGTTGAAACTGATTTAACGGTTTTCGGGTCTCTTGTATTACATTTTCAAAACTACTTTCGGCAGAATGCTGTGTATTTTGATCTGAGTTTGATTGTTCTAAGTCGCTGTTAGTAATATTATTTATTTTTATTCGAGATAATGCGTCGGCTACGACATTAGTTGTTCCGGGTTTATATATTATTTTCGGGGTGAAACTTTCTATAAAGGAGTACCATCTTTTCATTTCTACGTTCGGGTTTTTATCTGATATTGTGAAAGATAAAGATTGATGGTCTGTTTGTATTTCTATACCAATTACACCATATAAGTAATTCCTGAGATTTTTAAGAGCCCAAACTATTGCCAACAATTCTTTTTTATTTGTGGCATAAAGTTGTTCGGTTTTATTTAAAGTTTTGGATATGAAAGTAATTGGTTTATTATCCTGTGATAAAACTGCTCCGATAGCTACATCTGATGCGTCTGTTGTTAAAGTGAATTTTTTGTTATAATCTGGTTGAACTAATTCCACTTGTGCTATTAAATTATCTTTAAGTTCTTTAAAAGCTTTAACAGCTGGGTCGTCTAACTGTATTGTAATTTTTGTAGACATTCTCCTAGAAATTTTTCCATTATCTCCTCCTAGGTATTTGGTTAAAGGTTTTGCAATTTTTGCATAATTTCGGACAAATTTACGGTAATAGCCGGTGAGGCCTAGAAAACTTCGAAGTTCTCTAATGTTTTGTGGAATCGGATACTTCATAATTGTGGAGATTTTCTCAGGATCTGTTTTAATTACATTGTGAGATACTATATAACCTAGAAATGCTGTTTCTAATTTAAAGAATTTTGATTTTTCTAGAGAAATTTTCATATTAGCTTGTTGTAAAATATTTATTATTTGAATTAAATCTGTGTAATGTTGTTCAATTGTATTAGAAAAGATTATTATATCATCCCTATAAACATTCCGACTTGTTCTCTCAATATGTCATCCATTGCTCTTTGAAATATTCTAGGGGCGTTTGTTAACCCAAATGGCATAAGTAAGAATTCAAATTTTCCGTTATTTATAGAGAATGCTGTTTTTTCAATATCTGAATTTTTCATTAAAATTTGGTGGAATCCTGATTCCAGATCAATGGTTGAGAAATATTTTGACTTCCCTAAGTTAGATAATATTACAGACGGATCTTGCATCGGATATCTGTCAGGTATTGTGCTTTCATTTAATTTTTTATAGTCAATAACTAATCGATGTTTTGGAGATCCATCTTCGTTTTGACCTTTTTTAGGCACTACTAAAACTGGTGAATTGTAGGGGCTTCTGCTTGGTCTTATAATTTGTTCTATTAACATTCTATCGATTTCATTATTAACGAAATCTGAGACCGACATGGCATAAGGATATTGTTTGCTATAAATTGCTCTGTCATTGACTGTATTTATTTCTCCTCGAATATCGGTACGAAAAGGAATTTGCGTATTTATTTTAGAATGCTCTTTTTCAATTTTATTCATAACTTTATTTTCAAATTCTTTTATTTGATTTGAAATAATATTTAGGTTATGAATTTTTTCTTTGTCGAAAACTCAACGACTGCGTGCTCGGTATTTGTAGATTCCAAGCTATTTGATTTAAGACTGACGGAATTAACATCGTCGGCTTGTTCAGGATTTTTTAATCCCAAACTGATATATTGTTTATTAGCGGATAAATCTACGCTGGCGTGCTCAGGATTTTTTGATCCCAAACTGATATATTGTTTATTAGCGGATAAATCTACGCTGGCGTGCTCAGGATTTTTTGATCCCAAACTGATATATTGTTTATTAGCGGATAAATCTACGCTGGCGTGCTCAGGATTTTTTGATCCCAAGCTATATAAACTGCCTTCAGCAATTACCGTTTCGGTTTTATATATCTTTTGCTCATCTAAATATTTTTTAATTATATATTCCTTTAATGGAAGAATATTTTTTTCCTCAATTAAACACAAATCGTTTTTATCCTCGTCAAAATATTGGAGTTTCTCTTTATTTCCTTTATACTCCATGATTGCTTTCTCGATATCTAATTTAGCTCCAATCTTTCTTAACAAATTGAATCCAATTAATAGATCAGATTCTAAACCCTCAATTTCATAGAATAAATGTTGTTCCCCAAATATATTTATCAAATGATAATATTTTATGATTGAATATCCATGAACTGTAGATACTCTTTTGTGTATTGACAATTTCCTTTTATTCTCATAAATACCCTTTTTTATATAGCACGCGGTGGCTCCTGTGTCTATTAATATTTTGAATTGTCTTTTTTCTGTGTACCCTTGTGATATGAGGCATCCCTCTGTAAGGTGCTGATCTAAAAAATGGCTCTCGTTGATATTCCAACACGCCCCCTCAAAAATAACGTCTATAATTAAAAACATAACAATAATATTCATTAGTAACTATCAAATGTGGGTGGTGTGCATTCTGGGTAGTATTAACTGATCCAGCATTTGCTGCGAGGATACGGGGAAAACCCAGAAAAACCCGATCAGATCATTGTAACAAAATATGTTTACAGGAATTTAAATTTGAAAAATATATATAAAAATTTCATTCAGCATTCGATTGGTCGTCTTGCAGCAAACCCAATTTGTCTTGTAACTCCACAAATCTCGCAGCAGGCAACGGTTTTGTAAATATGTCAGCCAGTTGATTCTCTGTAGGAATATACTCAAGACAAATCACATTATTTTGAACTTGCTCTCTGGCAAAATGATATTTAATATCAATATGTTTAGCTCGTTTATGACATGAGGGGTTGTTTGCTATGCTAATACAGCCTTGATTGTCTTCGTAAATTTTAATGGGGTTTTCTGGGCCCATAACCTGTTGTAGTTTATAATTTATATTTCCTTTCTTAATAAATAAATAAATAGTCAAGTTTGTGTTTGAGTTTTATGTTTTATATTTTAAGTTATTTTCAACTGCAAGACCAGCACCACGACCTACTCACAGCAAGAGAGAAGAGATAAAAGGTGTGGCCATGTCAAATATAAAGTAGTGTTGTTTAACGTTATTTTTGTAGGTTGAATAGTATATTCCAATAGTATATATATAGTATATATTGAATAGTATATTCCAACACGCCCCCTCAAAAATAACGTCTATAATTAAAAACATAACAATAATATTCATTAGTAACTATCAAATGTGGGTGGTGTGCATTCTGGGAAGTGTTAACTGATCCAGCATTTGCTGCGAGGATACGGGGAAAACCCAGAAAAACCCGATCAGATCATTGTAACAAAATATGTTTACAGGAATTTAAATTTGAAAAATATATATAAAAATTTCATTCAGCATTCGATTGGTCGTCTTGCAGCAAACCCAATTTGTCTCGTAATTCCACAAATCTCGCAGCAGGCAACGGTTTTGTAAATATGTCAGCCAGTTGATTCTCTGTAGGAATATACTCAAGACAAATCACATTATTCTGAACTTGCTCTCTGGCAAAGTGATATTTAATATCAATATGTTTAGCTCGTTTATGACATGAGGGGTTGTTTGCTATGCTAATACAGCCTTGATTGTCTTCGTAAATTTTAATGGGGTTTTCTAGTTTAATGTTAATACTAGTTAATAAAAATTTAAGCCATAGAGCTTCTCTCACGGCTTCAAATAGGGCCATATACTCAGCTTCAGTTGATGAGGCTGCTACTGAGTTCTGTCTCTTTGTATTCCAACAAATGAGATTAAAATCAAACATTTTGAATAAATACCCTGTTGTACTTTTTCTATCAATTTCACTACCACCCCAATCAGAATCCACATAACCAATAATTTTATTTTCAAATGCCAAGTTCTTTTTAAAAATCAATTTCATATCGATAGTGCCCTTCAAATATCTAAGAACTCTTTTTAAGTTCTGCCATAACTCGGAGTTATTTTTGCTACTATATCTGCTCAAGATATTTACTGCAGTAGTTAAATCTGGGCGTGTACAAAGCATTATGTACATTAAACATCCTATGAGGTTACGGCATGGGGTATTGCAGTCTTCATCTGAATTAAGTAATTCATAATTTATTTTACTAGGTAAAGGAGTACTAACTGCATTACAATTTTCCATGTTAAATTTACTTAAAATTTTTTTAACATATGCAGATTGGCTTAAATAGATTTTATCTTCATGCATTTCTATCCTAATTCCAATAAAATGTTTTATTTCATTTAGGTCAGTCATCCTAAACTTTTCCATTAAATACCTTTTGAAGTTATTCATTCTTGTCATATCTCCTGTAGCTATAACCACATCATCTACATATAATAATACATATATGTTTTCATTGATGTTACCTTTGTCTAAAATATATATACAGCGATCAACTGAAGAGTTTACAAACTCACACTCTTTCAATGCTTGCTCAAATACTTCAAACCAGCATCTAGCCGCTTGCTTGAGTCCGTAAATTGCCTTATTCAATTTACACACATTGTCACTATTACACGATATACCTTGAGGAAGTCTCATATAAATTTCCTCTTTTAACGTGCCATTTAAGAAAGCTATTTTTACATCCATTTGATGGACTTTCAAGTTATACTGTATTGCTAATGACAATATAAATCGGAAACTTGAAATTCTAGCTACAGGAGCAAATGTCTCTTCATAGTCTATTTGGTATTTTTGAGTGAATCCTCGTGCAACCAATCTAGCTTTGTATCTAATTGGATTTCCAAGTTCATTATATTTAACAGAAAATACCCATCTGCCTATCTACAATATTTTTGTTTTCAGGCCTTTTTGTAATTGTCCAAGTATTATTAATTTTATGAGCATTTAACTCTGTATTGATGGCTTCTTCCCAAGAAGATTTATCATCCCTATACTGAATTTCATCAAAT